>NW_009613297.1:398-44286 GCF_000690535.1 Cariama cristata
GCTGCCCCCTGCCAGCGCCTGGCTCTCTCCTCCCTGTTAACTGAAGTCATCTTTTCTGGTGCGAAGGGGAGCCCTTTGGTTCCATCCCCGTCTTTTCTGCCCCTCAGAGAGGGGAAAGGAAAGCAGCGTAAGAAAAACCCCTTCCGTGTCAGCCACAGACCCCAAAGGAGAGCACCAGGCAAAGGGGGAGGAAGGAGCAGGAGGAGCCTGGCAGATCTTTCCACCAACAGAGGCTCCTCCAGGAGTCTTGGAAAGGGACCCTCTGCGGGCAGAGCCAAGGCCCCACACGCCGTGTGCAGGGAAGGAGCCACTGCCCAGGAAGGTGTCTCCAAGGCGGCATTGCAAACCAGGGTGTTGTGCCCGCCTCTCCATGCCAAGCCCCAGCTCTCCCTGACGGACTCACCTGGGGAAGCTCCTTGTGAGGCCCTCAGCCGTGACACACACAGCGGCACCGAGGTGGGGGGACATCTTCCCTTGTCACCGGGATTCAACATGGCAGCACCCAGGGGCTGGCGTTAGCTGTGCCTCTCACCACATCTCAGAGCATAATGTGGGCCTTGTTTCAGTAGTCTCCTCATCCTTCACTGGGCATGAATACCAGCTCCCTCACAGTACTCAGGCGGCTTTCTGCAGCCCTGTGCATGGACTCTTTCGTTCCTTTCCCCGTCACAGGGCTCTGTGCAGTTTCTCCCCAGGGGAATTTGTGGTGCACAAATCACTCAGTGTCTAGCTAAAGATGCCAAAGGGCCATCTGACCTCTCACTCTTGACCTCCCACAGGTCCCCTCCCTCTTGGCACGCTTCCCTCTATGAGCACAGAGGTAGGGTTTAAACACGGTTGCACGAATGGACCAGCTCTCACCTGGCCCCATGGAACTCCATGTCTGGGTACCCTTAGGGACAGCAGACAAGGCACACACCCTGGCACCAGCAGCGCCAGCAGGGAAAGCACCCATGGACAGCCTGGGAATGGGAGGCCATCTGCATTTCCACAGGGGAAAGGGGAGGGATGCCATTTTGGCCCCGCGAAGCTTTCCCTTGCAAAATATTTATGATCTGATGTGACAGGGCTAGTCACGGGCAAAACTCTACATGCAATGGCAGCCTCCCTGTGGCTCCACACGTAAGGAACAAGCACAGCTGTGCTGGATCAAAGCAAGCATCCATCTAGCAAAGCACTCTCTCCAACACTGGCTGATAGCAGATGCCTGAGGGAGAAGAGAAGAAGAACAGGCCAACAGTGATATTGCCTTCGCAAGCTCTCCCAGGCTGATTGTGGCTCAGGACTTCCTGGGCCAGAGGCTATGTTTATATATAACAGTCCTTGAGAGACTTTTTCTCCATGAATCTGACTAGTTACCTTCAGGAGTCACAGATTTTTAGCACCCACCGCATCCTGATGCTTACCCAAGGGTTGTGTGAAGGACTCGACATGATACTGCCTAGCCCTGGTATCTTAAATAAATAAAAAAATGACATTAATTGGGTAATTTTCCTTCTTGGAAGCATGATGGTGTCTGGCATGCCAGAGCAGATCCTTTGCCCCCAGGTTTCTGGTAAGACGCTGGATACGCCCACCCAGTAACGGGCTGCACAGGCAGGTAAGCTCAGTCTAGTGTCCTCTCCATCATGCCCAGGTGTGGTGGGGCAGGTACTCCTGCAGCGTACAACTGGCATCCCAACTTCAGCCACATTTTTGTCACTTTTACTCTGCTGTCCTGTTCTGTCTTCTGCAGCCCTCCCCCGGGAGCCATTTCAGTCACTGACATGGCAGACCCATGGCCATGGACGAGTGCAGTCCCTTCTGTGGGCTCAGCTTAACCCATCAAAGAGCTCCCAAGTCTGAAAAAAGAGACACTGACACGACTTTGCTTTCCAGGATGGAAAGTAGGATAGATCGTAGAGGTGTAGACATGAAAGGGAGCCTGCTCAGGCATCAACAGCACTATCTGGGAGACAGTAGTCTAAGCCCCTCTGAAAACCTCACAGGAAGGATCTCCCATTGCACCCTTAGGTTGCTTTTTCCAGTATTAACTAGCCTGACAGAAAGTTTTTCCTAATATCATACCTCAAATATTCATGGACACTTATGTGTGCTAAGCCTCATACCAGCTGGAGCTTTTTCAAGACCTGTGGCTTTACTCCTAAGTATAGAGGGAAACTGTCAATTTGAATTCTCATCTGTTTCCAAAATGAGTGTGTTGTGGTTATTTTACTAACGTTTTTTTATGTCACAGTAGCAGCCGCGAGGCACTATGAATTGTACAGATAGCAAGGGAAGCGTGGTCTTCCCAAAAGCCTACATGATTCATGGAGAATTAGGACACCGACAAAAGGTGGGTAGCAGGGAGCAGCACGCCAGGAAAGTGATAGTGACGGTGAGTAATATCCTGAAAGCCAGGAGCCATTTTGGCTCTCCTACCCACGCCTGAGACCCTCTGTCACTTTTGTGGTTTCACAGTCATATATTCCACTTTCTAAAAAAGCTTTCTCTCTCCCCCAAAGGCTTGTGCAAGGCCCACCCAAACAACGGAAGAAACTCACTGACCAGACGAAAACTGATTGCACCCGAAGTGCTGACACACGCACCGCACAACCCAGCCGGGAGCCGACCATGAGTGTTTGCCTCCGCTCTTGGGCTCCTGGGAACTTCACAGCTCTGCAACAGGATGGAAATAACTATGTGAGAGAAGTGCATTTTTAAGTGGATGGTGCCCCTTCAACAAGTTACTGTGTCCTCTGCCAAGAGATAACTAGGTCTATCCCAGGATCTTTTGGATGAAGATAAAACATCTGCCGCCTTCTGTAGGTTCAAGGGTAGGGAAATCCCTCCTTCCCCTGGCCTCTCCCTTGCTATGTGACAAGAAGTCAGCCTCCATCCCAACACCCAGGGCCATTCCCACCACACAGTGAAGCTTGCACTCTCCAGGGAATGGAGAAAACCAGCCCTCTGATCATACCCCAAAGACACTGCAGGCCATGCCACAAGGAAGAGGCTGGAGGACAGCAAAGAGCAGGCTGTCGGTTACAAGAACGGTTTGCAGAGCCCACGACCTGCTCCTCACGGGCCTCTGAGGGCTTCAGGAAAGAGAGGACATACGAAGGAGCACGTCCTGTGCCAGACAATGTGGTCAGGCAAGCCCCGGGCTTCATGGGATGATGTGATGGGGTATGTGCACAGTAAGCTACCAGATGTTACACCGAGCATGAGACACAAGTTGGCACAGTAATACCCTCCAGCATCACCTCAACCCACTCCAGAGCCGGGCGCTGCCCCAACCCGGGGTCATTGCCCTGCACATCCACGCTGGGACCACATGGCATCCCAGGGAAGGGTTCCCAACCCCCAGCAAGGCAGGCAATCAGCACCGAGAGGGGCTGATCACCACCACGGCATCGATAGCCTGGACATGCAGAGCCGCCCACATTCCTTCGCCCTGACTCCAGGGCAGAAAACCAGGCACTGCCTGGCAATGGCTGTGTTATTTGGGGTTAGGATCCTGGCCAAGTTGGAGGGTTCCGTGCGTTGGCCACGCTGCAGGCAGGTCTGGCTGTGTTCGCAGCACAGCAGGGAGAACATGCTGCTAACAGGTCCCCAGCCTCAGCCCCAGAGGGCTCTTGCCACTTTCTTTCTACCAAAAAAAACTGCCTTTGAGGAAGAAGCCTGGTGGAGAAGACAGTTCCGAGCACTGGCCAACAGGATCTGGTGGCAAGCTCTTTGCCTCCACAAAGCTCAAAGGCTCAGTGAGGGAAATGATCAGGAGTCCTGAATTGTCAGACGATGCTCCATCCTAACACAGAGGTAGTATCAGCCGCAACTTTTGCCCTGAAACTTTCCACATCCCTGCACCATTCTCAGCCTTTGGCTCTTCACCAGGTATTCCCACAGAGGAGAAAACACGGATTTGCTATAAAAGCACTGGGCTCAGGACTCCCTCCTCTGCACGCAGCCAGAAAGCCCCTCTTTGCCTCGGTCCTCCCCCCAGGAGCCAGGGCTGACAGGTCACTTCCCCCTTCCTCTGGGACGGTGGGAAAAGAAAGCTGTTGAGGGCTGTGTAGGCATCAGCCCCCGTGCTTCCTGATGGGGAGCAGGTTAACACGTAGCTTGTGCGTCATATTTGCAGTTTAATTAACATCAAAGACAGGCAGGAGAATAGCAGGGATGCGTCGGCTAAGGGCCACTTATCCTGCCACCCCCATGTGTGCAAAGCCTCCGCTTAAGGCATCTGTGCCTCTCCAGGGACCCATCCTCTGCTCCCGGACTGTGGGCAGAGCCCTCTCATTCCAGCTACCTCCTGCCCCCCAGCCCTGCAATTGCCTGTGAAGTAAAAGGAGCTATTCTTGCTACTTCTTTTGAAACCCAAAAGTTCCCAGAAAAGGCACTTCTACAAAAAAAAAAAAAATCTATGCTAACAGGAGCCTTCGGCAAGGCACCCACCTTTGTCTTCCTGCCTCATTGCCACCCACCCAAATCAGCAAGAGCAGTGGGTGGCATTTACAGAATATCTCCCTGTTGAGAAGCAAAAGCACTAGGAAGGTGGCCCAGCTACCAGAGTGGGATATACAGTGGTCTGCAAGCACTTGGCCTCAAATCTAAGTGGTTTATTTCTGGTAACTCAGCCACAACAGCTTCCAGTAACGCTCATAAAGCTCCTTTCCGCCTGGGAGACGGTGGCTTCCAAGGGCCATCACAGTTAGCGTCCCAGTTTGGCTTCCTTTAAAGCATGCTGGTGGTAGGCTGAAGTCAATGCGGGAGCTGAGGCTGCCCAAGATCCCACGCGGGGGACACCAGAGATTTCCTAACAGAACCCACGAGGCACTTTTACACTATGTGTCGTGATGAGCCAACCTCATATGGTCTGGCCAGCATCCACGTGTTTGGAGCACAAGGGGACAGGACAGCTTATGAAGACTGCCTGTTCCTGTCATTCCTAAGATCTGCCTTATCCAGGCAGGGATTCCCAAAGATCTGCTCTGAACAGGTTGCTTACATCAACTCACTCCCATCAAGCCCAACACAGGGCAGTCTTAGCTGAGAACAGTTGTTTTGCCTTACATCTGCTCTAGACTTAATGATGTCTTGCATCTGCACTGTCCCACAGGGAAGCTGGGATGGTGCCTCAAAGACATGGGGGAGCTGCAGGAACAAAACCACAGCACAGCAAAGCCCAGCCTTGCCCAGAGCTGTTGTACAACCAGATCCAGTGACTCCATGCTGTAAAAATGCCACCAGAGCTGCATGAAGGTGGAGTGACATGAAGCTGAAGAGGGCATGGTCCAGCCAACTACCGCAAACCTTTCTCTTGCCATGCCAGACCCAATTGTTGATTGCTAACCTGCTTCTCGCCAAACAGAAACAGGCGGTCTCATCTATCATGGTGTCCTGCCTCCCTGCCACACTGGAAAATGGTAGCAGGATCACAATCCGAGCACCAGCTCCAGCAAGGCAGCTCTGTGCAAAGTGTCACTCTGCTCCCCACAGCACCCCTTGCTCTGTGTGGGGTTTCTCCTGACTGCATGCGTCCAGCTCCTCACCATTGCCACAGGCGGGCTCTCAGCCCAGAGAACTTGACCCTGACAAAAGTCTCTGCAGACCCTGGCTCCAGCGGCTAAACACTACCACCTGGGGCACTTTATAAAACAACTGGCTAATGCTGGTTCTTGGTCATTAAAAATATTACATGTGTTCTGCACTTTACTGTTTGGCTGGGTTCGAGGGTTGCACAATCACCCCTTTTATCTGCCTGGAGTTTGGACCCTTTGCATTTCAGCTTGTGCCCCCTTTGCCTGAAACCGAAAGCTGCGACACACCGGAGCCTCTCTGGGTTTCTCTGTACCGTTCATTCCACAGCCACATTGCCCCTATTTCCTCTTCAAGCTACCGGCAAGGCCACAGAGCTCCCTTGCTTGAGCCCACGCACTTTTCAAATTGCTCCCTGTTTTGCCTCCCATCTTGTCATTTTGGGGCTCAGAGCTGGTCATGAGGCTTTGAATGAGGATACAGCACCGAGACGGGGAAGGATGGAGCTGTGAGGAAAGACAAAGCCTCTGCCCACAGAGAGCACACCCCATGGGTACGTGTACCCTGGCCTCCGCAGCATCCCACTGCGTTAACAGACACGCACATGCAAACACACAAGCAACACACACACGTACCCAAGCACCACTGTTTAACACCAGCACGCTGGTTCCAGAGCCCAAGTCAAGGGATCTGCCCGTGAACCTCCAGATACTCCTTCTCCTTTATCCCTGCTCCCAGGGACTCCCCAAAGCACTTGCTGCCACCCATCTTCCAACCCAAAAGTCAGGGCGGGAGCATCAAGGAGGTTGTCCCAGCAGATCCCATCTCCCGCTCGGGTAGGCGAGCGCTGCTGGTTTGCTGGGGCCAGCCAGGGGCTGTTGGTAGCAAGAGGGGAAGGGATCTCATTCCCAGCTGATGTGGAAATTACGGGTATCAGCTGAGAGCCCATCTCCACCCCCTCCGCTGCTTCAGGCTGTGCTCTGGCCTTTCCTTGGGGTAGTGGTTTTAATGACTGAGCATGTCTCTGAATTTCCTGCCAAGTTTCAGTCACAGCGATGGAGAGAGAAAGAAATACATGTAATGAAGGGGAAAGGGGAGCGAGACAAAGGGAGGGAGAGATATGTTATCGTCAGCACGTCAGCTCGGGAGAGAAGGGCCTGAGCAAATGAAAGGCAAGCAAAGCAATGTGTACTAGCAATGGGTGGCTTCTCCCCCCAGGCCAGCCAAGGACCAAAGCTGGGCAGGGAGGTGAGGTGCTGCAGCGAGGGAGAAACACAGCCAAAGAGCAAAGGACCCCAATGGGGAAGGCAAAGGAAGAGAGGGAACCGGTGAATAAGGCTGTAAGCACCTCCACCCTCCCCACAGAGTCCTAGTAATCAGGAGTATCTAGGAGCCTTTAGGCTCTGGACAAGAGAATTAGTAAGGATTAAGAGCCAGTGGAGACCAGGTGGCCAAGGCAACTTGGATGATTATTTCCCAACCCTGCATGTTTACAAGGAGATTGCTGGTCCCCAAAGCTCATAAACACACGAGCCCTGTGGCACCTCCAGGTACCACTGGCCCTCTCTCTGGGAAGCCCAGCCACTACAACATACGGCCCTAATTCATGACGTTTTCCAACGGAGGCACGTTCCCTTCCTGCCTGTGCCTCTGCCTCACCACTCCACGAAGGAAAATGCCAGCAGGGATGCAGTCAAGTTCTGCATGCCCCAACAGGGTACTGAGGCTGGGGGCATCCTCGGTGAGGAACCCAAAGTCTCTTCTGCTCATGCCTCTCCAGCTCTCCGATCCACTCACGCCACTGCCCCCACCCCACCTTGGCTCGGACTCTGGGCACATGAGCCTTGAACTTGTCCTGCCCTCCCGCGGTGACCGAATTCCCCCAGGATATGCTGGAAGTGCCTCCCCAGGTCAGCTATGTTTGTCACCGTGGCGTTTTTCCAAGCCAGGACCCAAGTGCAACCCAGCCTGGGCTCCTACAACCCAAGTGCCTCCCTGTGGGACCCCACATCGTTGGCCTCCAGCAGCCCCAGCACACCAAGGAGGGCAGGAAAAGCGCTTTTTTTGGTTTTGGAGAGGGGAAAAAAAAGGAGAAGGTGGTAAAAAGAGAAGCACTGATGGCATCCCCAGTGTCACCTCTCTATGCAGACTTGGGTTCCTTCTGCCCTCAGTTCTGCAAATAGCAACAGATACTATGTATTGATATTAATGCTAATGTTTTAATTATTGTTAGTAATAACATAATTGATATTTATAAACATTGGTATCTGAGGACTGGAGAAAAGCCTCACAGCAGATCCAGAAGATAATGAAGTCAAAGAGAGGGAGACAAACTCTCCCTCCCCATATTACATACAAGGAGAGTTATGCTTCCCTCTATTCCCCTGGTTTTATTTAACCCACGCCGCAAGACTCCTCTCAAAAAACCACCAAAGCCGCTGAGTCCTAACTCACTGGGCCAAGGCTAAAAAAAAAATGGACATCGTCCCCCTCCTGAGCGCTGCGAGCTCTGTTTCACGGGTGGATACCCCACGCCTGCACTCCCTGCACCATGCTCAGCCCCCGCCCCACCGGTCCCCACCACCCTGCAGTCCCTCTGGCATCTCCCAAAGAGTGCCGTGGCATCGGGACAGAGCCAGTGTCCTGGGCTTCCTCTGGCCTCGCTGGAAGCCGCCGTGCCGAGTCCCATCTGACGGCAGCACTGAGCTGGCCTGGAAACCATTGCGAGTGGCCAAGGAGAGGAAATGAATTCCCAGACCCCTCTGCCATGAAGCCTGAGAAGCTAATCAGGGAACTGATTATTAAAAAATAATAACGGTGATAAAAAGAGAGAAAAGTAAGCTGCCTTGGAAGCCATTCAACCGTGAGCGCAGGGAGCGCAGGAGGCCCTTTCAAATGCAAACACGAGCGAGTCTCCTCTGGGCCAAGCGGCGCTTGGGGCAGCAGGTTGCAGTTATCAGCCGTGCCGAGGTCCAGCGCCAGATCACTTCTGATCAAAACCAGTCCCCTCTGGCTCTGCTGGGAATGAAACACATCCCCTCTCTGCCTTTTGCCAGGATCAGTTCCCGCCTGGACGGCAATGAATGAAAGCTTTTCACAGAAGCTGGCGGTGCCTCTTCCCAGCAGTTTTCCTCCCTGCAGCCGGGGATTCCCCAGCGGCGTGCCTGAGGCTTACCCGGGGCCTGCTCTGTGGGCAGCCCAGAGCTCTCCCAGCACCCATCGATCTGGAAAGACCAGGATCATGTCAAAAGCCTTTTTTTTTCTTTTTTTTTTTTTTAATAGTGTTTACAAACAAAGCATCGCTCAGAGGCTCAGGGTGCACTCCTGGGTCTCCCTCTGATATCACAGAAACCAGGTGGGGAAGGGTCTGACGTCCCCAGAGGTACTTGCATCTTGTAACGGTATTTCCTAACCTCTCCCTCCCCAGTACTCCTTTCACCACCACTGCTAGGAAGGGTGAGGAGATGGGAAAGTCTCACTGATTTTCCTCTAGCCCATTCTCCAGCCAGGGAGCTGGAGCGTGACTGAGACCCATGAACAGTCCCGTCAACTTCCAGCCACGTAAACGGTGAGAAGCCAGCCCTTTCCTAGGAATAAGGTCTCATGGACTCAGAAATGCTCCCTGAAGTTCTGCCTGTTCATCTGCGCTGCACCTCCTCTCCCTGCAGCAGTCCTGCTTCACCACCAGACATCTCAGCTCTCCGGCACTGGTTACTATCCTCCACCTCTCTCTCACTTGGGCTGCTCTCTAGCAGTTTCCCTGCTGTCTTTTTGGCATCCTTCTGCTCAGGTGAGCCTGTTCAACTTGAGGGAAGGGGTCTCCTGATTTATCCTTCCCACTCTGGCAGGTGCGCCCCAGGCTGTAGTGGAAGGAGCGCTCCAGCATATTCCTCACTTCTCTTCACGTCGCGGTCCTTCATCCTCGTGATGCTCACAGTTTGCATCTCTCACAGGAGATGTGTTGCTTCAGCAAAGCGTGATGCTCCATTTTCCATCACACCTGGAGTACATCACCTCATCAGTGAAATCCTCCAGGCAGAAAAAGGCAACTAGGCATGCCCCAGTGTAGGGACAGTACCTTCAGCATTATCCCCTGGGATGGTCCTGTCCTCATCTGGATTCACCTTGCCTGTTCTCTCACTAGCAGCTAATAGACAAAATGGGCATTTCATGCAGGCAAAGCCCCTGTGGCAGAAGATCATCTCTAGGCAGGAGGACGTGCTCCTCCAGGGAGGATTTTCCCACTTCAGGAATGAGGGAGACCCAGGCACGAGGCAGGAGCTGAGGGGGGAGCTCAGGGTCAGAAGAGGGAAAGCCACCACAGGGAGCAAAGCTACTGGAGAAAGGGACACTGCCATGGCCCATGGGTGCCTGAGGCCTCCAGAGCTCAGCCTGCCCCATGTCAGAGCCATGGCTGCGGCTGGGCCATCACCATTATACTGGGTTTGGCTGGGACATCCCAGAGGAGGTGATGCTGTGGCCACTGGAGATGGAAACCACTTTCCTGGGTCCAGTCAGTACATGTTACCCTTCATGTTGATCCTGCCTATCCAGCCCCTTTCCTCTGCTCTTCTGCATGCAGCTGTCCCACCGTCCTCACCAGCAGCAGGGCCAGACCAGCTCTCAGGAACCAAAGGCACCTTCCAGAGAGGTCCTCCCATGCCTGGCCGGGAGTGGGTTTGTCAGCCTGAGTCACTCCTGAGACAAACAGCCGGCAGCCCACCTCCCTGCAAACACAGCCGGTGCCAGCGCAGAGCGCACCGGCTTGTCACTGCAGGTACCTCATGCACAAACTTGCCTGCACGTAGAAGAAAGAGGCAGGGAAACGATCAGATTAAAAAAACCACAAAGCCTGTCTCTGCATCTCCCCATCCCCACCACCTCTGGATGGGATCGATAGGAAACCAAACATCCTGTACACACACAGCATATCGCGTGGCGGGGACGGGAGCTTATCGCCCGCTTCCTCTGCGAGCCTGCCTGTACCTCACAGGGCTCAGCCCCACTCCCAGCTCCACGTAACAAGGAGAGGTGCAAACAAACTGCCAGCTCATGCCGACCTCTTCACTCCCCAGGAGCAGCTCTCCTTCCCTTCCCCTCCCTGGAGCACAGGGAAAGCAGGAGAAAGTGTTGCTCCTCTAACCCGGGAGAAGAAGGAAAGCTGCAGCCCTCACTGCTCTGATCCCAGGTGCCTTCCCAATGGTTTGCTCACCTCCAGGCAGTACCCATCGGGCTCAGCCCCCAGCGCATTGCCAGCATGGCAAGGAATTGCTCCAGCCTCCGGGCTCATCCTTCTCCCCAGCACCAGCGATGCCCCAGAGCAGCCCACAGAGTTAGACCAGAAGAAGGGGGTGGCAAGTGTTTAGGGCAAGGGGGCTAACAGCCACTGAAAGCCACAGAAACGCCCCAGCTAGGGGAAACTGGCACCAGGGTCCATTCTGCATGTTTTGGCCACTGTCTATGAGGTCTTCCCTTGCAATCTCTGTTTTACTTTGGGCCAACCCTCACCTTCTTAAAGGCCCAATTCCAGCATGTGTCCATCACTATTTTTGTTATTTCCACCATGCAGTCCATTACACAGCTGGATGTCTTGGAGGTAAAAAGCAGCTCTCGTGGCTAAATTGACCGTATTGCTGCACGCTTCATCAGGGTTGGGAGTTTTCATCTTGAGGGAGAAGTGAAGTGACAGAGATCACTGCGCTGCCTCTGTTAGGTTAAATATGAATTTGTCTGGGGCTCTCCTGGAAAATTGGTCACCTGGGAGCTATGAAGTGCCTCTGAGGAGGCCTGGACAAGGCAGAGGAAGGCTGAGAGGTGAGCAGAGAGCTCACTCACAAACCTGGAGTGCAACTCAAGCACTGAGACTCAATAAACCCCATAAGCAAGTTCTCCCTTTGCCCAAGGACCCTCTCCCAAGGGAAAACACATGCACAGCTAAGTCCTGGAGGAGATGTTCCACCAAAAGCCACCAGCTAATCCTTTGCCTTCACCTGCGGGGACAGGAGATACTTACACTTCTCACTGAAAGGTTTCTCCTTCCCTCTGCAGCCCACACTGCCCAGCAGAAGGGGCCAAGGTAGGGATGCTGAAGTGGTTGCCCTGGTCCCCTTGGGCTCTTTGTGCACCCCCCTCCCTGCCCGCTCCCCGGCTCTGGGAGATCATTATCAGTCACAGGTGACCTCGGATTAGCTCTCGCCACCTGCCAGGCCCTTGCCATTCCCCATCCATTACAAGCCTCCTCCCTCCTCAGGGGTAACCTGGCCTTCCGGACCCCCCACAAGTTTGTCAGGGATGCCAGGACACACAAGGGGTGGTGGGAGCCCTAATCGATAGCCCGTGATGCGCTAATCCTGGGATTAGCCTGAGTTCAGAGGTTAATTACAAAGGTGTGGAGAGGAAGAGGGGGAGAACAGGGACCACGGAAGACCCAAAATGACTCCTCCACCTAAGCAGCAAGGCTGGACCCAGGTTGGCTGCAATTTCTGGAAGGCAGCATGAAGGAGGCAATACTCTGGGAGGACATGATCTCCTACCTGGGATCAGAGGGACTGGTCCCCCCTGATTCCTGACCCATCGCTGAGCCACCGAACGTCCACCAGACCCCAGCTTATAAAACTACCACAGCCCTTCCCACAGAGGGGTGAGGAAACTAAACCCACTAAAGACTGTGCACAGCTCTAATACAACCCAGGCCATGCAGGAACATAAAATGGGGATGTGCAGGGCAGATATTTCAGGAGGCGGCAGGAGGATTTACAAATCTTCCCACCCAGACTGATTTCTCAGACATCTCTGCGGCAGAGAAAGGTATCACGCAGGGAGACCTGAATGGGCTCCCAAGCGGGAAGCAGCGTAAACGCTTCAACCTCAATTCATTATCAGAAAACATCACTAATTTTCTCCAGCACAACCCTACTGACTGTGGTTTTCTGGCTTCCAGGCTGTGAAGTAGCTATCTCCGCAGGACACCGCTCTTGGATTAAGTAGCTTTACCCACCCGTGGAGAGCTGCCTGGGTGCCTGGCACGGCAGAGGCAGCCCTGTGCCACCCGCCGTGCCCTGCTGATCGCAAAGGGAAGAGAGGGACGGCAGAGGGTCCCTGCCCAGCCAGGGTCTCCAGGCAGCAGCCCCCAGGGAGCCAGGGCTGTCGGCCCACCAACAGGTTCCTGGCATGCCCCTCGCCCACCCCGTCACTGCTGCATCCCCAGGGCTTTCCTTGGGGATGTCATTAGTCAGAAACTGTGGCATATGACCGCACATCTGGAAGGAGTTAGATGACGAGAGCCTCTGCCAGCTGTCTTCGTTTAGGTTTGTTCATACTTGGAAGCGCTCTGCGGCGTGATCTGTAAAATAAAAAGTTGCGCTGATTGACACGAGCCGAGGGTTTCCTCCGAGGCGATCCCTGCCCCCATCGCCTCCGCCCAGGACGCCAACATTAGTACTTATTACATCCCGGAGGCTGTGTAAGAATAATGACGGCACAGCAGTTAACCATCGCCTTTCTTCCTGCCAGAGCACGGCCAGCTCCGGCAGAGACAGGGAGCCCATGGGAATGTCACCCCCCGCTGACACCCCCAAGTCTCGCCGCCCAAGGGGCACCCAGTGGGGCTCTGGTATGACCCTGCTGGGAAGCCAGGCTCCGTCCCTCGGGGACTTTACCCCATGCTGAGTGCTGCAGCACAGAGGGTCCCACGGGTTCTGGGACAGCCGGTTCATTTCCCATCTCCATTTCTGTACGTGGGGCTCCTCCAGCCCCCTTCCCAGGCCCCAGCAACCCCCTGAGCTCATGCGTTTTGTTCTGCTGGCAGAGGCAGAGGGAAGAGAGCCCCCCACTGCCGTGGCCGGGGGGTGGGCTGGCCTCCCTCCAGCCCTTCCCTCAGACCTCCACATGCCGGACGGGGGAGGCTGGGCAGGTCGTGCTGCTTCCACTGTAAGGAAGGAGATGGGGAGGGGGACACTGGTGTTGCGGGGCAGACCAGTCACAGGGTAACATGGCTGCGAGCACGCTGGCAGCAGTGTATCAGTGCGGATGTGCACCCTGCCGTGACCACAGCTCAGGCATCCCTCACCTGTGGGTTCAGCCTAAATATCCCAGATACCTGCAACACCACCGAGGTCAGGAAGGGCTGCAGAGCTCACTGGAGAAGCAGATGGGAAGCTTAGGGATGTCCCTTTTCCACATCACACACCAGTTTCCCATCTGAAGCTGTTTCAGCAACCTTGCCTCTGGGTGCAGCAGAGATTAGCAAGGTCTGGTGTCAACCAAAGGAGACTATCAGGAGAGCGGTGTCTAATCTTCACCGAATCTTCATGGATTTGTCAACAGACTTGGGATCAGCTGTTCCCAAGCTGATAATCCAAGTCCCACACACGCCGCGAGGGGCTGCCGGGAAAACAGCTGATCTGTTTTAGGATTCCCCCAGGGTTGGATCCTTCCCACAAAAGACAAAGCAGGACAGGAGTGGCCAACCGCTGACATAGAGTGCTTTCCAAGAAAAAGGATGCTGCTACACAGGGAGGTGGGGAGGGCGGTGGGAAGGTATGATGCTGGGAGAGTATGTACCCCTGCCAGAGTGCCATGCATTCGCGCGGCCATGCACAGCCTCCCTCAGTTTCCGCAGGGCACGTGTGACCTGCCCAAAAGCAGGACAAGGGGCTCGAAACAGAGCCTGGGTGATCGCCTCGTCTGTATGACACATGATCTCCCAACAAGGCTGCCAACACTGGGCCCCAGCCAAGGGATCACATTCCTAAGGACATGTCTTCAATTAATGTCTTTTCTTCCCTATTTTGTTTAAAATTGGGGTTGAGCTGCTTCTAAACAGATGTGTTGGGGTAGCCAAAATATTTGCCTTTCTGCTGGCTGCTTGTTTGGCATCCATGCCTGGCTGATGCTAAAATATTCTTTCCTCCTACCCGCAGCGAGTGAGAAGCAGCTCAGGGGGTGCAGTGGGCACTCTCCATTCAAATACCCAGAAAGTCAAATTCAGCCAGGTCCCTGCTGCCACCATGTCTCATCTGCAACCCGGGCATATCCCATGCTGGCTATGTGCTGTGGAAGCATAGGAAATGCGAAAGGAGTTTCTCCTCTGGGAAATGCAGGGGAAAAGGGTCCAGCATTGGGGGGAGTGGGTAGGAGGCCAGGGAAGGAGCATCCATGGTGGGGACAGGGCAGCAAGCAAAGCCCTCCAGCAGCACCACGAGGCTGCATACAGCAAGCACCGCTCACTCTGTTCATCCCACAGCCCCTGCGCCCAGCCCACGCCGATAGCACCCAGAGAAGCAAGTCCTCCATCAAAGGGGCTGCAGTGGTCCCCACTGGCATGTCACAGCCCCACACCCCCCAGTCACCCAGGGGTTTTTGATGCACCCACTTGGGAGGGGAGCAGTGTAAGGGCTTGTCCACTCCGTGGAGGGAGATGGCTTCGGAGACACCCTGAACTGCAGGAAGAAGTAGGGATGCACTTGGGCAAAAGATACCACAGCAGGGAGTGCAGGATTGCCAGCACCCTCTGTCCCTGTGCTCACTGAGGGGATGGACCCCACAAAAGACAGCAAAGCCCCTCAGGGACTTCCACCCACTCAGGGACATTCTCAACCCTGGCTTGTCCAGAAACGTGCCCTTGAAGACAATTTCCAGCTGCCTGCAAGGAGGCTTCTCCGCACGCAAACCCTTGCGCCGGGTGCTGGGAAATCCCCCCTGCTCGCAGCCAGGACCTGACCCCTGTGATTCAGAGGCCGGGTGGCTGGAGGGACAGTTTACATGCAGGCACTGATGAAGGCGTGCAGGCACACCACTAGCTCTGCTGTGTGCCTCGGGAAGGAGCGGGGCTGCACAGCGTGCAGACACCCCGTGACTCAGAGCAGCCTCGCTGGCCCGGCATCAGACTCGGGCTTGCAGCTGGGGAGCCCACCAGCATCACGGACGCGGGGGAGACCTCTGCCCTCCTCACCCTCTCCTTAAGAGGCATCAGGAATAGCATCGTGTTGTCCCCTCCTCCTTCCTTCCCATGCAGACACAGACCCATTCGTGCCGGCAGAAAACCGCAGTCAGTTTTGGGGCTGTCTCCACAGATTTCAGCCTCCCGGCACGTTCTTGCCACCTGTGGGGTTAAACGCAGTCCCGTGCCCTCACAAGTGCTCTCACCAATGCTCCCAGAGCCTGACACGCTAGCTTGACTCTGCAACAAGCTAATAACCAGTGGAGAGAGCATTAAACCAACTGCTCAGGCTCAGCAGCCAGATTCACCCCTACTCAGTCATGCACCCGGACACCCATCCATAATGCAGACAACCATTTACACCAAGGCTTTCAGGCCACAAAGAGCCCTAGTACATCTTCTGGCCCTGAGCCTGAGAGGCCACAGAGGGAGGAAGACATTTCAGCATTGCAAGCTCCTGTCCCTTTTGCTAAGTAATAACCCAGCGGGGAGAACTGCTGCTACCAGTTCACCCCAACTCCAGGTTGAGCCATCCCTGCCTCCTTCCACTTTTTTTCCCCTCTCCCATTTCCCAGGCTCTTCTTTCCTCACTTATCACTGCCTGGGTCCAGATGCTCAGGATAGACCTGGATACCAAAGGACACACGGGTCAGGTCAACCCCTGGATCCCATCAGCAGCTATCTGGGTCTCACTCAGGGGCTTATTCTTGCTGGTGGCTTATACAGCCACCAAACCCTCAGACCTGTGACTGCAGTCCCAAAAGATGAGGTGTCATGATCCTGTGGAAGAGAGACATTTTTACACTGGCCACTTGACAAATTGTTTGAGATTCGAGTAAAATTCACCTCTGAGCCAGCAGCCCACAGCTCAACATCTCAGCGATCTGGAAAGCCATAGAAAGCCCTTACCCAAAACAGGAGGGTCAGAAGCTGACCTGGGAACACGTCTCCGGCTATGCTCTCACATAGGTTTTTTGAGCTTAGGTGCCAGCTTTCTGGACCCAGGTGCTTCTAAGCTTCCCTTGACCTCCATAGGCTTCAGTGTCTCTGCTACACTATTTTGTCTTCCACTAGCTTCCAGAAACAGGACCCAGTCTCAGCTGGTCTTGTCCTCCAGCAGCAAACCTGAGCAGACCAGATACCCCAGTGCCGCCCCTCAGACACAAGCAAGTTGGTTTCAATAGCAGTTTAGATGCCAGATTCCCCCGTGGGTCTGGCCTGCAGTGCCCCGCAGCTGGAGGTCTGCTCCAGACCTGGTATTCAGGCTCTCGGCTGCCCTGGAGTTTCTTGCAGCTCACAAAGATTCGGCGTATGGGAACCTGAATTTGGCAGCAGATGAATCCAAACAATAAGAGATGGGAGTCAGTGGCAAGGAAGAAGCGGTGGGTGGTGGGACATGCTGGTTGAAGACAAACAGTTGGCACCTATTGTCAAGCTGGACAGAAGAGCAGAGCCAGAGGGTTAGCACGGTCCATCTCAAAAGGACACAGCGCAGCACCAAACTCCTCCTCGCTGCTCCAGCTGCACGGCAGCCTGGTGCCACCAAGGGTTTGAAAGTCAGGTAGGCTGCTAGGCAAACATAAAGCAAGGCCTGGCAGCTGTATCACAGATGCCTATGATAGCTCTGGCTGCATACACACCACGTCAGATCAGACCATCATCCTGGCTGAGACTCCTGTTGGTGTGAATAGTCAGGAGCACGTTCACACGGCAGAGAGGAGCTGTTGGTATCCTGGGATCGCTCATGGACAGAAGCCCTTAGCTAACAGCAAATGTGCAGGGCTCCAGCCCCATGAAGGAGAGGAGGCAACGCGGGGTTCATCCCTGTGTCAGGATGTCCCCATAGCTCCCTGCTCTGGCCCTTCACTGAGGTCTTGCCTCCTCTCCTCTGCCTGTGAAAGGCCGAGGGGAGAGGACAGTGGTGCAGCAGCCTCAGTCACAGTACTATACCCCAGCAACACCCTGCAGCCTTCTAACTACTCCGTCCAAATGCCGCGGGCTATAAAACAGGTTTCCACCAGTGCCTGGGGGATTGTGGTTGGGATCCAGCCCTTCACCAGGTAGAGGCTCTGCCTTTCCAGTCCTCCCAATCCTACACATCAGGAGACCAGACATCTCCCTCTTGCTGTCTGGCCCTTAACCCCTTAAGTGTGGAAATGCAAAGGGGTGAGGTGTAAAGGTGTAAAGGACACCCTTGCTGATCCCGTGGCTGGGCCAGCACCAGCTTCTTCAACAGATGGGCTTTCAAAGAAAGGGCCACAGAGCCCAGGAATATCAGGTTTCTTGCCTATGGTTCAGATCACCAGCAAAGACATGGGCATGTTGTGAGTGCGCCCCACAGCAGCACATCTGTGACCCAGCTGCACACAGCTGGCAGCACGGGCAGCATCCAGAGCCTCCCAAGGGGAGAAGAATCGCCAGTCCATGTGGGCTGCACAGGCTATTCCTCTGGCTCTGAGTGAGGACCTGGTGCCCCCCTCCCAGCCTTTGAGGCAGGAGCTGGCTGGTCCCCTGTGGAGGGGACTTTGTGTTCAGATGCCACCACGCAGGAGTATCCAGTGAGGAGGGAGGACGGTGGCGAGGTCTTGCCTGTTCCCTGGTCACCACCAGCTCACTCACTGCCTCGTCATATGCCCCAGACAGGTCGGCGACCTCCAGAGAATGCTTCCCCCAAACACCCACCAGGATGAATTCCTTCCCTCTTAGCAGAAATGTCTCACAATGCAACAAGATTTCCCTTTTTTCCTCAGTACCTGAGATTTAGGGCTTTGATTGCCCAATATTCGTCTGATGGGCTTGAAAGGAGGGGGAGGGAGGTCCAGCCAGCGTCCTCAGAATTGATGAGTATCGTCCCAAACCAGCCTCAAGCATGTGATGAAGGTCTGACCCGAGTCATTCCCTGTTGAACTCAACACAGTCATACAGTAAACATCCCAGTCTTCAACCCAGCAATGTCAGACACCGAATGTCCTGACTGGCTGCTACGTATGCTACTCATGTATTACTAGAGAGCACTTACCTCTTCATCACGGCATCAGAGTGGGATTGTATTTTTCCAGTCTGTTGTGACTCAGTGGTGAGCAAGTGGGGACGTGTGGACTGTGTCCGGTGATGGTGTGCCATGCGTACGCACGTCTGGGGGAGTAATAGACACATGGCCACACTCTAACCTCAGCCTTCCTCTGTGGGCCCATACTCAACCTGGAAGCCAGAGACTCAGGGCAGAGTCTGGCCTCGCTGACCCCAGGTGGTGGAGAGCTCTGGTTTGAGGACATCACTGGGGTGGGAGATACTCCGATGTTCACTTCAGCCCTTGCTACCCAGTGCCTTATAGGCAGGGTGAATGGCGGTGAGATGATGAGAGGGGGAAGGATGCTGGCAAGGCTCTCAGTTCCCAAGGCCCAGCACCACAGCCTGCAGTGTGTGCCCCCAGGGTGCACCGTTCCCAGCTCCGACCATCCCCATAGCTCCCCCCCGGACCCTCAGCTCACTGGCATGTCGGCCAGGCTGTCTCCCAGCCGGGGAAGCCAGCGGGAAGCACAGGCATGCTCAGCTATGGAAAATGAGGCCCCATTCCTCAGGAGTCCCATGCTGCACAGGCGGAGATGACATCCATAAAAACTTGCTCTTTATTTCTAAAAGACCCTTTCTCTCTCCTTTACTTTTCCATACTCCCCATATCTCTCTCCCTCCTACCTGTACTCCCAAGGAGGAAGCTATGATAAGAGCAGAGCTGGGTAATATCACTTCTCTGATGCCCAGAAAGCCTTTGGTATATTTGCTAAGAGCTGTCTCAAGGCAGCTGCAGTCAGGCTCAGGCAGGCTCAGACACGGGGGAAGCTTTCCGCCACCCGGAGCTCTGATGGGGAGGACGGGGATTCTCCAGGCTGGGCGAGGTGTGAGCATCGCCACCCCGGGCCCCTGCAGATAAACTCCAGGGGTGAGACGGGGTGCAGCTGCCAAGGAAGCGGGGGGAGCAGCCGCCCAGCTCATCAGGGGAGTCCTCCCAGATGAAGAATGGCTGTAGCTTAAGAAATGCAAAGTTTTCCCATATTTCCCTACCAGTGCGTTTTTCTACCCCACCTCACTTAATGTCAGACCTTGGGGAACACACAAGGAGCAGGACCATCGCAGGCAGCAGCGGGGCGAACCCACGCAGCCTCTAACAGCATCACCATCACCCACCAGTTCACACCAGTGAATGGTCCTCCCTGGGGGCCAAAACACCACCGATGTTCTGCAGGGAAGGTTGCTGCAGGGACATGGGATGGATGCTGTCTCCTCCACAGTTCTGCCCACGGGAAGGTCAGACAAACCCAAACCTGTAAACAGCCCACATCCATTTTGAAAATTCCCTTCATCAGCATAACGAATCCTTCCTAACAACACGTATCAAGGATATCTGTGCTCCCATGCTCGATATCAAAGCTAAGGCCTCCTGGCCAAGCCAGGCTGGGCTGGCAAAACCTGCTTGGCTGTTATGGCCCGGTGCAGTAAGGGACCTTCAGTTTGGGGGCTTCCCACTATTGTCTTTCAGTGGCTCTTTAACGCACAAAACATAAAAGCAGAGAGCTGCTCAATCTCTCCTCTTCACAGAGGAAGCAGGAGTGTTTGCAGGCTGCTTTCAGAGAAGATGAGCCTACTCTAGCCCACCCCAACCCAGCCCTCAGCCCTCCCCATCACTCATAGCCAGGGAAAAGGCTCGCCGGCCCCAGCTGTCTCTCCACCCCAGCTACCTCGCCAGATGTTGGCCATTAACAAGGACCAGCATGAAGCAGGGCTGGCCTCTGGGAGCAGCCTCCATATGCTGTTAGTGGTACGTATGTGTGAGCAAGAGTGTGTGTGTGCAAGCCAGCATGTGTGTTTGCAAGTGTGTCTCCAAGGGCTGCAGTAACATAGCCGCTCCTTTGGCCCGCTGCCAGAGGTGAAACATCTTTCTCACACACGCACGCTCTTGGCTTTTTGCTCGCCCTTGCCCTCTCGCTCTTTTGCAAAGCCCCAGACCCAGCTGACTCAACAGCTGAACTATCCGGAGACCCGGAGCTGGAGGTCTCCCTCCTCCTCAGCCGCGTTCGTGTCCAGCACACACCGCGTTCCCACTGCACGGAGGTGCCAGCCTCTGACGATGCTTCCGCTGTCTGCATTTGGCTCGTTTGCCCTTGTCAGCCCACCTCAGCCTCACGCACATGAAAAGTCCAGAAAAGTCCAGTTTTCTGATTCATCTGCTGTGGGTTCTCAGGAAAAATGAATCCTCAGCTTTCGTTTTCTGAGGATGGAGTGGGATCTGTTTACTCAGGGAGGCAATGAAGTCATTTTTATTCTCGTTTATGCCAATAGCGGAAAACCATTTCAAAGGGAAAGGCGTGCGTTCGGATCTGGCCTCAGACAAAAGTCGAATGAACCCAGATCAGTATCAAAGGCAAACAAAGCTTCTGGGTGGCTTGTCCATAATACTGATAAGTCCTGACCCACGTTCTCCACTACCACAATCAGAAAAAGACTCTCTGTTATGGATAGGGCTACAGCCTATGAATCCTGGCCCCTTGCCCCCTCTCCTGGCCACCCAGCCTCACCCCTTCCCACTGCTAGGACATGATTTCAGCATCCTGCTTCCCGGGGGCCTGCTTCATCCATTAGATCAATTCCTTTCCTAGAGCTGGAAAGGGAGCCCTGGAGTCCTTCTCCGGACATTTGGCATCAGTGTTTGGAAGAGCTCTTGTTCCACCCACTGAGCCCAGCAGGGCCTATGGAGGCACCTAGGGATAAAGCAAAAAGCGAGGCTGGCTTCATCCATACACATCGCCCCTTCAAAACATGGACACAGGATCCTCAGCTCATGCCCAGCTCAATGCCAGGTGGATGAAGTGAGGTGAGGTCAGGTACATCTCAGAAGGACGGAGGAAAAGCCTTTGACCCAAACTGAATCTACAATAACATTGTCTCTAACATAAGGGTTTTTATCTCCTCAAAGCTTTGTCTGGTCTTGAGGTCTTCACCATTTGGCATTTACACGTTTCAGCACAGCTGCCCAGCAGATGCAGCAGCACCTGGGAGCTGGCTGGTAGAGCCCAGTGGCTGATAGCTTCAGCATTTCCACAACTTTCTTGGCGACAGTGGGTCAGTGGTCTGAGGGGTGGCCCCAGCTCCCATAAGGGTCTCTGCGTGCAGCAAAAAAACCCAGCAGAGAGCGCAGAGCTATGGACAATGTATTTACAAAAACCTGTGTTGCTAAGCAGACACGCAGCTGGGATTCACACCAGTTTCAGTCTCCTTCATTCCCCCTTGGCTCTGCTCCCAGATATAACGAGTTGTACGCAAGGAGGTGAAGGGTCCTGCTGCCAGATCTGCGTCCAACAGAATAGGCGTGGGGGCGATCCATGGTCATGTAACCCCCCAGGACTGGAAATGTCATCATTGACTTCACTGGGTGCATTTCACTGCTCTCCAGAACCCTGTAGAGCGACTCACTGACATCATTCCTACGGCCGGGCTTGGCAGAGGCGGTGGGGATGAGGCCCACAACAGCCAGCAGGCCGGGGATGGTCTGCATGGCTTCCATATGCTAGTTCTTTCTTGGGACTCTATCCTTGCTGCTCAAAGGCCTCAAGTGCCCTCTTTAGCTCACCGGTGCAACGACTGTGACTGCTGCTATGTATGCAATTTCAACAGAGCCACAGCAAGACACCCCGGCTAATGGGGCAACTGACTGGAAATCCTTTAGCTGCTTCTGTTATAGGCAAAGGTGAGTGAAATGAGTCATCCACGCAGAGCCCTTCCTTTTTGTTGAGTTGGCTACGAAACAAGATTTGGACCGCTGCTGGAACACTTTCAACAAGTCACAGCAGGATCTTGGACTGTAGACACATCTGTGCTTCCCCAAAGGCACCTGGACAGTGGGCAGCTGGGATGTACAGGCACATGCCAAGGGATGGGCAGAGGGGAAGGGGAGAGGAGGAGGGAAGGCTGGAGAAGCACAATAGCAGAGCACTGCTCCAAAAATGATCAGCAGAGAAAGAATAATGGTTGCCATTATTAATTAACATCATTACATCCCAACAGTTGAGGTCTACAGCATCCATAAAGCAGACTGGGGGTCACAAGAAGCTTCCTCCCAGTAACATTTCTTTCCAAAAGGAAGTTAGAAGAGCACAGATTTCACTTTATCTGGAGCGCAAAGAGCCAATGAGAATGGCTCTGCGTCTCAGCACTTCACAGACAGAGAAAAATAAAGGTTATAAGTAACGTAACAAAAAGGATAAACACAACTTGTCCTAAAGAGCTGGAGAACTAGCTCCTCAAATAGACCAACAAATTAATGTATGTGCACACTATCACAGAGCAAGATGTGTTTGAAATGGGGAGAGATTTCCCTGAAGTTTGAAAACTGAGACGGTGAAGACTTCCACATACAGTCTTGGTCAGGATACTACGAACAGGGCTTTACTTTCTCATGAAAAATACTGCTGGACTCCTCATTGATGAAGAGGAAGATCACAGGTCTGTTATCTCAGCCTAGTTTCTCCTGGATTAAGGATGTGCCATGGGGTTCAGCGAGGGAAAGTGCCAAATCTTGAATCATCAGGACTTCCTGTTCACTCTGCAGTGACTCAGAATATATCTTACTAACATCTATCCACTTCTTGTTTCCGTTTTCACCATGCTGTTCATATTAGATATGGGTAGTCAGGCAAAAAATATTACGCAGCCTGATTTCTGTTACCTGGTGTGTCAAACCAAAGTTCCTTTGTTTTTTTTGTTTGCATATACTAGTAGGCAAAATGCATACTGGTAACTTTGCCGTGCATCTTTTTTTTCTATGAGATTCAGCTGCTGCAAGATGATTTCTGGTGCAGATTCTCTTCTGGGAAGAAGACTGACATGTCTGGACTAGATCTTATGTGATATTTCTCAGTAAGGTGGTTTTTTTTTCTCATTGGAAAAATATCAATTTACCGGAAATGAACCTTTCTGTGGAAACTTATCAGGACTGACGGATCATATAGGTTGCAGTTAGGTACTCGAGAAGGATGGAGGAGACCCAAATTCATGGTCTGCATCAAATGGACCAGAGAGACTGCTTCATTACACTGCTGTGATTTTGTGATTCTGTGATTCTGCGGTTCCTCTGACAGGATGAGGCCTGTGCTCAAATCCCTCACCTAACAAATACTGAATCCCTTACAGTATCTTCAAAATACTTTGTGCCACATTGCCCACAGTGCTCTGGGTGGCCACTCTGCTCACTATTACCGCAGCGATCCTCGCCCGACAGATCTGACCTGAAGCACCGCTTCATCACCACAGTGCCACGAAGCACCGCTCATGTGTCCTTTCACTCAGGGGGATCAGGGAGTATAGCTGAGCTGCTACCGAAGCACAGATCCAGTCATTAAAAGAGCTGAAGCACAGTGCTTCAGAGATCAGCCTCAGGCAGCTGCCCACTACAAGGGCGGTAAACGGTGACCATAGATGTTAAAAACTGTCTGGGCAGTCAGTTGATGAGCCACCTCATTGCTGACAAAACAGTGGGACCTCAATCTCCTACAAAGTTCCTGCTGGCACCCCAGAAAGCAGATGGGATTTCAGACACTTCAGGCTGCCCGTTGGAGGTCCTTCTCCTCACAGGCCCTGGACAGTCCCTGTAGGCAGCACCCAGTGGCCCCAAGCAAGTGTTTTACCTCGTCCTCCCCCCAGACCCCATTGCCTAAGCAGGTCCCTAAGCTGGTAGGAAGCTGGCATCTCCAGGAAGACTGAAAAACAAGACAGACTGGTGCAAATAAAGGCCACACTGCACACCCACTCCTCTCCAGCAGAAAGCACATGGTATTTATTGGTCCGCAAGCCACATCCTGGTCGTTCAGCCCTCAATGTCTCAGCGTTCCTTATCGGGAGTGCGGCCTCCACCACAAACCACACTCTGCCACCACCAACGGACAATAACCCTGACTTCCAACCACCCACACAGCCCGACGGGACGAGAACTAAACGACGATAATCCCCTGGTTTTTACCAAACTGTCGGAAGGATATATGGACAACAAAGCTCAGACCTTGTGTCTTTTCTCTCTGCCAGCCTACTCCTGATGGTGTAAGAGGCCACGTCTGGAGCTGGACACCAGCCGTGGGTTCGGTTTGCACAGGGGAACCTCTCTCTGCTCGCTGCAGGGCCCCAGAGCCTCTGCCTGCCTGCAGCAGCCCTGCGGTCGGGCACGCGTTTGCCATCCTGTGGGAAACTTGGCTATCAGGAGAGCTTTGCAAGCTACTCCCAGCTACTCCTTGGCAAAGTTGCTTTCTGGAGGAAGGAATTCCACATCGCTAGCTGGTTGCCATAGGTTAAGGAGGGCTGTACCCTCCCAGGCGCTTCTCCTGCTCTTCTTCCCCACTCCTGGGTGCTAGCCCTTGCCCAGTTGGGGGGCAATCTCTCACTGCCCTGCTTCAGGGGCAGCAGCTCCTGGGGTGGAGGACCAGCCCTCCTGACTGCAGAAGGGCTCTGTGCAAGGCAGCTGCCCCCAGCTCTTCCCTCCCCAGCCAGCCCCATCCCGCTCCAAAAGCCCTGTTGGCAGAGTGCCTCCTGGCTCCTGAGAAAGCATCCCCTCGGGGGCTGTTCCTAATTGGTGGTTTCCTCCTCTTTCTCTTATGTCACTGCATTTTGCTTCCTAGCTCATATTTTATAAGGCTGGGTTTTAATAGGCCGTGCAGGCTGCCAGACCTGAGTCTACCTTCAAACTTCTACTACTGGGAGAAAACTTCCTGTCTGCAAAGCAGAGGATAGCTGTGGCTTTGTGTCTGGACACAGGCAAGGCCACTGGACCCATCCAGAGGCCAGTAAGAGCTCTAAGCTTTGAGGCTCCAGGCCTTCAACAATTTGAGTAGCACCCAAGTGATAGGCACTGCAGCCCAAAGAAGACAACCTGGGGGTGGTTTCCAACGTGCACTCCTGAGATCTGCTAACCCATGGCATAGCGTACGTGATGGGTAGGAAAGACGTCCATAGACTGTAAACAGCCTCAATATTACCCTCCCATCATTATTACTATATCCTCCTTCTCCAAGGGATCACCAGCTGGGACAGGGAACAGATGAACCTGAAAACAGCACTGCCTGAAACACAGACAGATTTTATTGCTGTATGCCCCAGCTGCTGAGGAAGGAGTGACTAGACACAGGTAATTTGCCAGGATATGACAAACACACAGGAGGAGCCTTCTGCTTCCTTCAGTGGCCCAGGCACAGAAGACAGAGGCTGGCAGATACACCATGCTCCCCTCCCGCTGTCTTGGTCATTTGTGTCTCCGTCTTGCCCCTGAGAACCTCCTTGGTCTCCCCTGAGAGCCAGGACACTGCTGTCTTCAAGGCTCCTTTGGCTCTTTCTTCCCATGCGGGGACCTGCAGGGTGGTCTGGGCAGCAGAGTCCATTTACTGACGCTCAACACCCATCACACACCAGAAGCAACTGGGCCTGGCAGCATCTTTCCCCTTGTCCTGAGAGCAAGTCCTGGCTCTGGCAGGGCTGTCACAGCAGCAGGGCTTGCGTCCACCCCCAGGTGAGGCTCTACTTGTCTGAACAGCCAAACTCCACACCTAGGGAGCAGGTAGGGATGGAGGCACATGACTGTGGTTAATCAAAGCCACAAGCTATTCTCCAGGAGGAAGCCCAGGCTGAACTCTGCAGTGGTAGCTGCAGTCCCAGTCCCTGGAGGCAAACTGCAGTGAGGAGGAAGCCAAAAAAGCCCCACAAAAGCACAAGACAAAATCTTCCTCCTTCCTTCCAGCAGACCAGCTCCCTTGCCAGTTCCTCACCTCCAAATCCCCACCAGCTCCTGGGCCTGAGCAAATTCACAAGTTATCAAACCTCACCTGCCTCTTCGCTCAGATCCAAACCAGGGAGCTGCCACCCCTCCCCACTCCCACCTCTCACCCTCATCACAATCCCAATGCTGCCTGGAAAGCTTTCTCCTCTCCGAGGAGCCCACACACGGTTT
Organism: Cariama cristata; assembly: GCF_000690535.1. Lineage (NCBI taxonomy): Eukaryota > Metazoa > Chordata > Aves > Cariamiformes > Cariamidae > Cariama > Cariama cristata. Next base: position 26,840 of record NW_009613297.1, read on the forward strand.
CACTACTGAACCCCACACGTGGCTGGCAAGTCATGAGGGGCTGTTTGTGCTCCTGCTCCAGTTTGCAGAACTGGCCAACATACCGTGAACTACAAGTGTCAGATATCACAGGCACATCTCCAGCTGGATTTTCCATTCAGAGGGGAGATACTGGTTCAGCAAACAGCAGCAAGTGCCTCCCAAGTGTAAGAGAGAGGGGTGACTGTCAGAGAAGGGTCAGGGCTTGATCCCCTGCATCCATCCCTCCTCCTCACTCGCTTGTGAGCCGAGAATGGGTTGTTCTGAAGTGCACTGCTGGTCACTGCTTGCCGGTGAATATTCAGGCAGTCTATCTCGAATCTCCGAGCCTTTGATCCTGTTTGCATACAAATGTCCTCAGAGATAAGGGGCAAAGGAGGGAGACAGAGGCAGGATTGTTTCAAGAGAGAATGGTGTGCCCTCTGCTTTCCCATGGAGAATCGGGAGCGTGGCATCCCTTCCAAGCCACTGGCTTCGTCTTCCTTGGAGGATGAGCCCCACCACGAAGCCTGGGCACCAGGTCACCAAGAAGGAGCTCTCAAGTCAATCCTGTGAATGGCAGAGCAGGGTTTCTTTAAGTATGAATTATTACTAATTGCTGTATGAACTACAGCAAAGCATAGAGGTCCCAGTTGAAATCACGGTTTGCAGCCACAAACGTGCATACACAGAAGCTCATCCCTGCCGCAGAGCTGAAGAGGAGCAGATGCTGATGCAAAAGGTCACAGCAGGAAACAGACCAGAGGCTGTCTCCGTCCAAGCTGAGTGCCTCAGCTATCAGGTAACACATGTAGGGAGGGAAAAACACTGGCAGGAATCAGGGTGTGTAAAAGAAAGCAGGTAAAGTACACGGGAGGCTAGAGCAGAGAGATTCACTGGCACAAATCCCCAGCACCATGCATTCTTGCAACCAGAAGGCATCCTGATGAAAGCATACAAAATACTCGCAGAGAGAAAGACAACTGGGTGTTGCTGTTGTCCTTGGACACACAAGGGTGAACGGATATTCAATAACATGAAGAAGCAACCAGTTCAAATGTCATCAAAGTAAATAATTTCCTTCACATCCTCTGTAATTGGACTAAGTCATCCCTAACACAAGAACCTGGGGAAGCCAAGAATTTAGCAAACCTTACAAAAAGATTGGACAATGATGTGGATGAGAAGGAAAAAAAAAAAAAGCATAATAATGATAGCTAACAATGCTTTTGGAAAAGATGCTAAAATTCGTACTCCTGGTCCCAATCCCATCTCTAATGGGTAAGAACCAGAAAGTGATGTTACGTGTGGAATAGATTATGTTACATCTGCTTACTGCAAAGTTCTTGCACCTTCCCCTGAAGCATCTGGCAAAGGCATCAGAGAAAGTATCAGAGACAGGATCCGGGAATAAATGGATTTTGGGGCTCACGCAGTTTGGCCATTTCAAGGCTCCAGAGCTTCCAGGGTCAAGATTGCAATCTCCGTATTTGCGTGTACAAAGTCCTTGCAGACACCAGTGAAGTGAAGCCATTTGAAGCAGCATTGCCAGTGCTTGTGATGGGTTGTGGATCTCGTTATACTGTTCCTGTTTTTCCTTAAAGCTCCAGATCCTCATGACAGATGATTAGGTGAGAAACACGTTTTCTACATAAGACAAGTTTCTAGTCCTCTTGACTGTGGGGAAAACTGAAAATTGTGACGCCAATGTTTTCTACATAAGAGAAGTTTCTAGTAGTCTTCACTATGGGGAAAACTACAAAATGTGATTTGAAGGCAACTCTAAGGCTCAGAAACCAAGATGCAAAGAGAGAAAATGCAGCATTTATTCTTTTACAAAAGCTCATGATTTTAAAATTATCGAGAATTTTTGTGGTCCAGCTTGAAATGTCTGAAACCTTGGGGCTTAGAATACTGAATTTAAGGCAATATGAACTGCTTTAAGCTCCCTCATATCAGTTCTTGCTCACTTCTCTCAGTTGCAGGGCTTCTGCTCAGCAGCTCTTCAGAAGCCCTCCTCTGCAGGGTCTGTCTCCCCCCCATGCTGCTGACTTTCTAGATTTCGTCAGACATCCCATCCAAGTCACTGTTTTTCTTAAAGCTCCAGCTCTCAGACTCACTCAATTATGTGAAAACATACATCTTATAAGGGAAAGTTCCTACTCTTCATAGCTGCCAGGAAAAGCTAGCAATGGAGCCTGACTGTTACCCGAAAGCCCAATATTGCAGGGCTGAGAAAAACACCAGTATCTTCTTACACTACTGAGACATTTATGATTTGAGAGATTTGGGTCTTGGATCGTGTATCTGAACTCCTTCTGTTGGCAACGTTGCTCTTCCCACCCCTCGATTTTGAATGGGTCTCTCTTGCCTCCAGCCTGCTGTTATGCCCTCCTAAATTTACACCACTGCTTCCTTAAAAGGCTAAAAAGAGCTCCACGGTAGTATGGATTCTGGATGAAAAAGGAGATTGATGTTCAGTTCCTTCCCTGAAACACCAGAGCTTTGGCAGAGTTCAGTCCAGCTCAGGCATTAGTGGCATGTCCTTAGCGTGGTCCTGAGCTTTGACCCAGCAAAGTCACCATAGTGCCTGCCTCCCACCCTCCAGTTGAGCTCCATGTCCCCCTCCCTTGTCCCAAGGCACAGCATCCCCGGGTGCCAGGGAGAGAAAGCAGCTCTCTTCTTCCACCTCCGCTCCATTCCTGGATTCCCAGTCAGGTGAGTAGAGGTAACTCAGAGGTGCTAAAGGTTACAATCAGTTTCCCCACACTGTTGTAATCTGGCTCTTGTTTCTACAGCACAGCAGCCTGTCAAGGCTGGGCTTTCAGAGCCCCAAAGGCTTTCCGACTGAAGTTGGAGGGAGTTGGACCCGAGGGTTAGGGCGTTCACAATTTGCATGGGAAGCAAGTTAGTGCTCAAACCCAGGCTCTGACCCAGGTTTAGCATACAATGTGAACATACCCACGTACTACAGCCTTGTCCTGGGGCCAATGTCTTATGGCAGCATCTTGAAGGTGAACATACGCCATCTCCTAACTTTGTGTAACCTGCTCAGCAAGGGGTTCCCAGTGTGTCCCTCACCCCGGTATGTAGGTGTGTGAGATTTACATCTGTGGCTGCTGCACACAAGGCAGAGCTTTCCAGGGAAGGTGTGTTTTCCAGCTCTTTCCTGTGCCAGTATTGCCGCCACCTGGAGATGAGAGGAATGAAGGGATCCCGGCCATTACCCTACCTTCATCCATCTGCCTTGTCTCAGCCACAAAACACTCTCCTTTATTTCAGCTGGAGGGGAGACCTGGCAGCCTCCCAGCTCCTGTGGTTACCGTGTCCTGAGCACTGCTCTCAGAAGGATGGGGCCCTTACGCTCTTGGTAAGAACACAGCTCCTGGGTACCAGGGGAGGTGAAAGAAACAACCCCCACTCAGCACACTCTCAGTGCTGCACCTTCTGGGAGGAGGCAACTTGCCCTGGGCTTTCCTGTCCTTGTTAGTTTAGAATTTGAGTTGCAGATCTGCACGAATGAATACAGGCTTGTATAATCGGCAGAGCTGCGGACGTAAAGGAGAAGGGGTTTTCTGCACGTATTTTATGGCACTGTCTGGGTATGGAGATGGGAGGGAGCATGTGCACGTGCACATTTTCATGTTGTCTGCACGTGTGTGCATGTGTATGTGCATTTCCATATTGTGTCTAATAGGCTCTTTGTTTCTCCAGAGAAGAAGGAAAAGGAAATCCGCATGTAATGAATCCATTTATTTTATGGAGCTCCCCTGGAGAGGGGCAGGGGAGCACGATTTATGCAAAAAACCAGGCAGCTGCTGTTGGGAGGGGGACATCAATCTGGTTTTGATTTTCATTCGTAAGTGGAGGTGGCCACACAAGCCAAGGCCTCGTAAACTCCCTGTAGAGGAGAGTGGCCCATTGGTGTGAGGCTGTCAGAGCCTATCTGGCCATTAGTATCGAGCTGCTCTCCTCTGCATCCGACTAATTCCCGCCCTCTTGTTCTGCCTTCCTAGGACACGTTTCCCCATGCTGAGGCCTCCCACTAGAAGACAGAGGCAGAACTGTATCGGGGCACAGACTGAAATCTCTGTATTGAAGGGCAAAAAAGCCCTTTACAGAGCATTTGCAGCTGATGTCACAATCCAGTGTATACCGTATACTATTAAAAAAAAAAAAACAAACCTAAACAAAAGCAACATGACTGGTATGTCACAGTCCAGTTCCTCTCTGCTATTTATAAAAATACAGGGAGTGAGACGGGACGGAAAGACTCCTGGGCTGGAAGAAATGGCCTGGAAACTAGATACCACTCATCAGTCTTTTCTTCCATCCCTGCCATTTTGCACAACTCAATGCATATTGTCAGGACTGTGAGTGCAAAGAGACAGTGGAGAGTTTCCCAGTGGGAACAGCGTCTCAACAGGGGCAGAACTCTCAGCAGAATTCTGGTTTATTACCCGATTCTTCATCAGATTAAGGGTCCGTGGAATTTATCCATCAGTAGCACAACAGAAAACTGCCCTTAGCACACTCTAACTCACACTATGACTGTCCCATATGACAAAGAAGTTACATCTGGCTTCCTGATGACCTGCTCCCAGCTGTCTGTGCCAGGCACAGCTCATACACAAAGAATCTAGCTCAAAATCCAACTCACGGTCTGTATTCTGCACCATCACCTCGCGCATGCCCAATAGAGGTAGGCAGGTAAGTGGACAGACAGATATATCAATTCAGGAAATCAAGAATGAAAACTAGTCTTTTCTGAAAACTGTCCTCACACCGTACCAGCAATTAATTACTGGACAAAGTTAATAAATTTTGTATTTTAGTTACTCTCTGTAAGTCAGGTCCCTACAGAGGATACAGATTCTCTAGTTCTCAACATAGAATGATATTTTTAGATCCCTCAGATACATGTTGTCCTTACAGAGAACAGACAGAACTTGTCTGTTGACACTGAACTTTAAAAGATACTTCCTTGGCAGAATTAAGGCCCAGTGGTGGGTCAGTGAGAAGAATTTGAAAGAAGAGGTATGATACACTTAGCACTCCCTAAAATGCCCAGACCACCTTGCAGGAGAAGGATTCATTCTGAGAGCTGCAAAAGGAAGGTGGCTCACTCACAGGTAACACCTTTGTGATTTTCCAGGTTGTCTTTCCATGGCTTTCTAAGAACTTCCTTTGCCACCAGCTTTTAAGACCAGCATGTTTAAGCTATGCTGCCAGCAATACAGCCGCTGGCAACACATTGCTTTTGCATTACCAGACATTCTGAATCTCTTGTTCCCTAGTATCTGGAAGGGAAAAAAAAAAAAAAAAATTAAAAAAAAAATGCTGCTTTGAAAGTATAAAGGCCAAGTATGCACCGATGTGAAATGCTGACTTTAGAGAAGCGGCCACAAGGAATGTTTGTTTCTGAAACCATGGGATCAGGGCCTCTTCCTGAAGCCAAAAGCGGTAGGTCAACTGGGCCATCAGTTTTCAGGCCAAGAGAAGGAGCTGCTTTTACAGGCCATGCTGGAAAAAGCTCCTATAACAGAGTCTGATCCGTGGAGAAACAGATCAGGTCACAGAGCTTCCATCAGCAGAAGCTTTCAAGGATAGAGTTGGATCCATTTCACAATTTTGCTTTGAAAGAGACCTAATTCCACACTAACTCTCAGAACTACTGGCCCTGTAGCAGAGACTTAACAGAGATCAGCTGAAAGGCCTCAAATTTGCAGTAAAGTGCCATTATCCACGCTTGCACCTTGAGAATCCCCCATTGAATGATCTTACTCCATTTGAGAGACAAGACTGAGAACCAATGACGAAAACACTCTCCAAGCCGGGTGAGTAGCTAAAAGTAAACAGATCACCTTAATGCTCTCCTGTTTTACATTTCCCTTCCTCGTATATAAACATGGGTATCTTTAGTAGTATTGCAAAGAATATTTAGAATGAGGGACATGTTGAACTGATCTACCTCTCCACCTCGTGCATGTTTTCACTTCCACTTATGAAGTGCACGTTTCAAGTCATCTCATGAACTGAACATCTTATGAAATCTTGGTTGAATTATATTGTATCTATCAAAGTTTTTTGATGGTCCCTTCAGCTACGGCTTGTGCAACTCTTAATTTTAATGTGTTCATCTTCATACAGACCTACAGGAAAGAGAAGCACAATTATGTCCCAGTTATGGTTGAGTCCCTGAGGAACTCAAAGACTAAGGCTTGTCCCACACTGCAAAGCTCATCCAGACAAAGAGGGCTGCTGATGTAACTGTGCCAGCAAAAACCCTCATGTAGATGCATTTAAACTGATGCAATCCTATACTGTCCTCATTTTTGTCACCCGGTAAACAAGGAAATGACCTAGGCTGGGAAGAGAGGAGACAGTAAACGATGCCCAGTCCAGCAGAAAGACTTCTAGACATGCAGGCCATATTCCCACTAGATGGCTCTGCCAATGTAGCTATGCTCTTCATCATTTGATAATTACTCTAAACTATTATTTCTCAAGCACAACCACATAGACCACGTGTAGGTACTCTGTACTTCATGAATGGCCAGCATACAAAAGCTTATTCTTGCTATACTCTTGGCGTTTGACTTTTGCTTCTAAAAATGTGTCATTTGGTTGGTCACAAGAAAAATGAGTTGGAAAATTCACTTTATGACTTGCCAAGGTCATGCAGAAACTCTGTGGGAAAGCAGAGAATTGAACCCAGCTGGCCTGCACCCTCAGCTAGTCACCTAAGAACATGGACCAGATGCTGCGTTAGAAGCAGGACAGCCTGGAAGCATCCTGAGAAAATTTATGCCATCATCAGATGACATAAATGGCATTTCTTCATAAACGGCATTTCTTCACAGAAAGGGTGGTTAGGCATTGGAATGGGCTGCCCAGGGAGGTGGTGGAGTCACCATCCCTGGAGGTGTTTAAGAAAAGACTGGATGTGACACTTAGTGCCATGGTCTAGTTGACATGGTGGTGTTAGGGCAAAGGTTGGACGCGATGATCCCAGAGGTCTCTTCCAACCAAATCGATTCTGTGATTCTGTGATCAGAATGTAACAACACAGAAAACAGGAAGCAAAATAATCCTGAGAGAAAGGGTGAGCTGCCTTGACAGATAGACACAAGGGCATGCTCACATACGCTACTGCATGGCTAGAGACATGGCATGCTGAATATCCTACAACACAGCACTCCATACATTTGTATGTCATGCTATGATATGACACCTCTTCTCCAAATAGATGGCTCTGAGGACAATGAGAGGAAATAGTTTTCTGCAGTATCTCTAAAGGTCAAGAGAGGCCTCCGTACAACTGGTGTGAGGACTACGCAGTGGAATTAGACAGCAACTGTAAGCAGAGAAGGCTCCAGCCTGGCCTCAGGGCACCCACAAAGGGTATAGTAAATTCTGCTACTCGTTACACAAAAGCTATAGGTCCATTGCTGCTTGTTTGGAAAGAGTCTCGGTATACAACAAGGAAAGTTGAGAAAAAAATTAAAGAGCCTAGTCTAGTTCAGCTGGTCGAGAACAAAGTCCCTTCTAGCAGCAAATAACTCAGCATGGCCCTGACTCCTTCATCTAGGAGGTGACTTCCATCCAAGAGCTCCTCACCAGGAATTACACCTTTTCAGCCAGCTCTCTGCAGTTCCTACTGACTTGGCCTAATGAAAGTGACTCCTAATCAAGACTGGTTACCAGATCAAAACTGACCTCAGCTGGCTCCTGTTGTTTCCAAAAAGCTCCTGCTGATTTGGCTGACTGTCTGAGCTCCAGGAAAATTGCACGTAAGCCCTGCATTTGCAGAGGGTAAATTCTCCCTTTCTCAAACACAAAGGAGACAGGAGCAAAGCCAACAGGAACAAAGAGAGTCAATTTGTCTGGATGGAAATGTTTGCAGCAACCCCTGCTCTAGGGCTACTGACCCTGAGCAGGGCACCAAGACATCCTGGGCAGACCGGCATCCCGGGTCTCAGCAACACAAGCTTCCCCAGCTCCTCAGCCACTTTCTTGCTCACTTTTTTTGACTGCTCCAGGCGTGGATGCCAGCACAACTTCATGCTGCAGCCACTCGCAGAGACAACTATCCTTACAAAGAGTTATTTCATCTTGCAAGGGGCCAATAATTTAGCCTCAAAGAGGACACTCAGAAGCACCCTGTACTTTGGAGATGAGTGAGGCAAGACTTCCAGTCACTTTCCTCACCCTCTCAAGCCCTTGGCAGAACCAGGATTTAAAACAATGGCTTTGATTAGAGGCTTACGGCCACTTAAGCATCTGACTTCCATGCATGGCCCACCTGACAAGGCAGGCACTCCTCCCCCAAACCCACGCCGGGCCCATAACATTTGCAGGCTGTGTGGGCTGCTCTGCTTCAGGGCCGAGGAGCCTGCTGCATTCCGCTCCAGCTGCGTCGTCGGCAGCGTCATGCTGACAGGTTCAAGCCGTGCAGAGAGGGTTGTTTTTATAACCTGCTCTCTTTTAACAAAACTTTCCCAAGCTTATTCTTCTACGTTATAGTCAAGATCACCTGCTGCTCAGGGGGATTCAGATTCTTAAAGGAAAATTGCAAAAAAAAACAGGAAAGATTGACACATAGCGGCATCCAAAGAAGCAGCAAGCACCTTAGCACTAACGACTTACTCCAAATACTGAGCTCTGCCAACATCCCTTCCTCCTGACTGGCAACTCCCCTCCTTTCTCGGTTGTTCTCTGATGTCACCACAACAAACTCTGCCGATGCTCCTCATACTGACCTGCAGCTCTCCTACTATTCCAGCCCAGAGACCACAAGATATTGCCCAGCAGTTGTCTTTGAGCCTTGATCAATAGCCTCCCAATGCCACAATGACACGCTGGTCTATTCACAAGTTAATCACAGCTCAGCTCTGTGATCCCACAACCCATCTCTGCTTACACACCTTGGCCTTCATTTATGACATCCCAACTGTTGCTGTCCCAGATTCACAACACAGCTCCGGCCATGCACCTCAGTCCTGACTCGCCACCTCCGTTAGCCCACACAGACAGAAACCGGCAGATGTGGAACATGTGAGACACTCCACTGTGTCAGTCCCAAGGTCTCTACAGTTCAGTATTTCAACTCTAGAAAAAGCTACCAGACAAGTCACGTGAGGATGTAAAATCCACTTAGTAACCTGTCCACCACCAAATTTGAACTGATACTAGATTAAAAGCCTGAAACATGCCATTTAATCTAGCTTTCAATTATGTTCTTAATAACTACAGTCACTTTCTACATACTTGCCATTCACACACTGCCCAGTCAAGTATATTCTCAGTAATATCAATGCACACACTAAGTAGTGTTGCTCAAGTCTTTTCCTAAACTAAAAGAATTAAATTAGAGCACTTCAAGATGTCTGAGCAAATGAGTTTGCTCCCAATCATGCATTATCTTCTGTCATTCTACAGGGAACTTACTTGCCATTGAGCTGTCTTTTCAGTAAGTTTAGCTGGATCTCTCTGAACTTTCTTGCAGTTCCTCTCTAGTCTTGACCAACCTAAATTTGGCTAGTGCTCACATACTAATATTTAAAACTCCTGCAGCGCAAATGAAAAAAACATGCTATAACAGGATTCTAAACAATGCCATTTGTTTTTTGTTTTAAGAATTTTGTATTGAATTTCATGCTTTTGAATCTATATCCCTGGAGACCAAAGTCCCCTTCTTACCCAAAAGGAGCTGCACAGGCAAGACAAGAACAAGATCCTTCCAAGTGTGCTGGAGGATCAATTTCTACATTCCCTAGCGAGTTTAGACTCTGAGGAGTATTTAGTCCACAACTTCTTTGATTAAACTATCAATGAGCGCAATGAAAGTCCAATGCTTTTTTGAGACAGGAATATTCTTGCCCACTAGGAATTGGACTACAAAAAAACAACTTATTTCACACATGTGCTGCCAAAGAGCTGTCAAATGGAAACAGCTTATTGTGAAATGTTTTTGTCATGAGAAGAAATATTCACTCCAGAACAACAGAAAGCCTATCAACTCTCTGTCTTTAAAAACAAAAAGCCCTCTGGCCAAGAGTTTCAAAGATGTTCACCACCCTCAGTTGGCTTGAGATCCAGGATCCAACAAAGTTCAAGAGCTGCTGCCCAGTAGGGCAGGGAATGAGATCCCAAACAGGTGTGGACCAGGTGTGAAAAAGCAGAAGGTTAACACACCCCATCCATCACTGGACAGCACATCTGTAAAAACGGAAATAAATACGAACTCAAGTCAAAATCTTGTCTGGAGATGAGCAGAATTCTCCCCAGTGGCAACTAAAGAACATCATGTGGTGAGGACTGCAGCTGAGCTGATTTACTGCTAAATTGTGCTTGCATGGCTGCAGTAGGCTCTCGTTCCCTTGCTGCTGAATTGCGACACGACACAAAGAGTCCTAGCGCTCTTCTCAATATCTCTCTCGTTCATTTTTCCAGTTGCAAAGCGAATGGTTTGAAGTTTCATTGTCTTGCCAGACTCATAAAAAGAAACTATCAAGCGTTAGCCAAATTGTGAAGAACAGTGCGTTTTATGAAAACTCAATTAAACTCTGGCCATCAGTATCTCACTTTCATCTCTGCTGAGCACTATCTCAGCTTTCTTGTTGCATGCCAAGCTCATATTCTCTGATTCACTCAGTGAGATTACAGTTAACAGTCTTGTTTTGCTGTTTTGGAGGGGGGAACGAAGGCAGAGTCTGTCTTGTTTATATACTAGATGTGCAGGGTACCAGAAACAAGTATCTTTGGGGTCAGAAGGGGACTTTATTTCCATGTCTCAGATATCAAAATGGGAATTGCTTGTCATTATCACTCACACAAACAGTCACTGAATGCCTCCCAGAAAGAACTGACAGAAATTAAATGAAAAGAGAAGAAGCACTGCACTGCAAGCCACTTTGGAAATCCTCATCAGTGAAACAACTCTTCGAGCTGCACATGGCAGAGGCCCATGTAGACCCTACAGTCCAACGTACCAGGAGAATGGGAAAGTGCTATAAAAAGTACTCCCGTGCCCTTCTTTCCCCAAGGGAAATTCCCTTTTCCCTTATCTGTCTCTAAACAGATAAGATATCCAGCCAGCTGTGACTCATATTAGGAAGCAATAAGAAATAGAGCATTCTGTGTTTTCACCTGACTGGCAAGGAGACCAACACTATTATTTTCCAGCAGGCTCCAAGTCTCTGCCAGGCCACTGATTAATGAAAGTAAAGAATTCACTAAAAAACGCAGCGCAACAGTTTGCAAAGCAGAAAGCACATACAGTTACGGGTGAAGTAAAACTGTTTTTAATAGACCAACAGCCATCACTCAAGCCCATCTGATCTTTTTTCCCAACGCGCCAGTCCAGGAAGCAAGCTTGATAATGACTGAAACAAAACACACAGAGATGTCCTACTGTCTTGCACTGTTATCAGTCTTCTATTGTCTTCTACTGTCTTTTATTTAGAAGACTGCCTAATAAGACTGTCTCCTATTGTCTACTATTCTGTGCAATTTTGGTGCTAAGTGATAAAAATGTAGTGAGAAGGGCAGCTCCTGCTTTTATTTGTCATTATATTAGAGGCTTTTCATGCCAAATAATATCAGAAAATGCAAAAAAATAACATACAGAGCAAATAAGGTTCTTTCCAGCTTTGCAAAATGCAAAGATAAATCGAGGTTCAGATAACTGCGCTCTGTTGATTAGGCAAATCTGCTAGGACTCAGGGTGGTAGCAAACATAGGTGTGTACAAGAAATGCCACGTTCTAAACTTCTAACCAGCTGGAAAAGAGCAGCATCACAAAGAAATACCACTCAGAAAGCTACATCAACAGCACAGTTGCCTAAGCGAGTGCTCTTCTCAGAAATACTTGGAGAAGTTAGATGACTGAAAGCCTCCAGAAGCAAAGGGCTTTGAGGCGAATCCAGCTGATACATTTGTTATATGGTGCCAACATAATTTCCCCGAATGGCCAGAGAAAAGGGGAAGCATGAAAAGGGTCAGTTGGGAATATATGTGCATGTGGGGGAGGGGGGCAAAGAAAAGGCAAAACTAGCTGAGAACAGGCTCCGTTTAAATTGCATACAGACCTCACACAAAGCACAGAGAATTGGTCAGTAGATTGAAGCCATCTGGCTGGAGGAGCCATAAGAGTAAAACCCTGCTGGAGATCTCTCCATCACGTCCCATCATGGTCCAACATCAGAGCACAGCACGGGCTTCCCCCACACCGATCTCATGAAGCTAAATATGGGAAGAAGAGCAAGAAGAGGACTGCAAAGTTCATCGTTATGACAGACCCTCTACTCTTCTCACAAAGTATAAGCCCAGCTGGCACTCTCTCCTGCAAACTATTTCAGTCTTGACTCTATGCCTTCTTACAAAAATCCTACTTCACTTAAAGTATAGGTGTTGGATTCCTGGCTGGAACAGGCTGCAGAGCCTTCTCTATGCTCAGACAGCCTCATGTAAACCTTGACCAGAGCGATCAGAGGCTGAGCTTGTGGATCCTCCCGCACTAAGAGACAGGGATGTGAAGCTTACAGATGTCCACACTAAATACTCAAATAAAGCAGCTTCTACAGCAACGCATCAGTTTGCCAGAAGGAAGGATGGGGCATCAATGGTTTTGCCTACATTGTCCCAAGGCCTCTCTGGTAAATCTCAGGCTTTGGTGGCAAAAAGAGAGAAACTGAGTCAAGGCTGTATGTGCTGCAGTCAACAGTACAAAACACTGACGCAGACAGCTGGCTTCAGGCTTTCGTGACTCCTCAGTGAAAGACCCTCCCAGGGCTCTCCTCATGTGAATGAACCAAAGGACTCCAGGTCTCCCCCTGCTCATCCTCGCCATTTACAAGCCCATCTGTTCTTGAAGGCAAACTCAGCATTCATTACAATGCAGCCTGGAAATGTCTGAAGACACAACATTTTTATTATAAAAACATATAAACATATTTTAAAACTTATAAAACTTATCTTATTTTCATGTCCCAGATAAACCCACTGACTTCCATTTAATGCAAATTAACACTGCTTGTGTCTCCGCACACTCAACGATGTGCTGGTCTTTATGCCAACCATCCCTTACAAATTCAGTGGTTTTCATTGTCTGTTTTTCTGACGTCCCTCCTTCACCTGGGTTGAAAAAAAAATAAAATACACTTAACATCTGGAAAAATTAAAGCTCTGGAAGTTTGCCGGTCTGATTGCCATGGTGTTGTTACAGCATTTTTGTTCCTTATGATTCTCCCATGCAGCCCAAATATTAATTGCCAGAGATCAAATCTCAGTGCAAGTGGTTCAGTTGTTTTCCATCATTTTGACTTGCCCATGTGGAACATTCCCAAAATGTCAAAAGTCATTAATATTTTTTAAACACTGAAAATCTCAGAACTTATAATTTCTGTATCAGAAGTGATTTTCAGTGATCCTAAAGGTCTCTCCCTCTAACAAATGCCACTGTCAGCAATGCCACAGATACTGGGTATCAGAACAGTAGCAGCAAAAATATATAAGGAAAGGGGCGGGGGGGAGAAAAAGAACTGAAGTGCTCTTGAAAAAGGAAGTTGGATTAATTTTCCCACTGGATTTTTCTTGTTTACACTTAGCTTGAAATCTTGGAAGGGAACGTAATGAAATTATTACTTGGTTATTTTACTTTGAAAAATAACCATATCCACTGAGAATATAAGAAAACCTTAAAAATATAAACAAGTTATTTTCAAGTGAGTTGCTCATTCTCCTACCAAAGTGCCATCTCTCCCTGCTCTCTCTGCAGCATTTCCTTCTTATCATCTCCAGCCACCTTTTCACCTGCCTCCACACTTTGAATTATTAATTTCTGTCCCAATATCATTCTCCTCCACCCTCTAAAGTCTGTTTCAGAAGCTGGTTGTCACTTCTTCATGGGTACAGGCATTTGGGGTAAGCTGTTGTTGTGTGGAATGGGCAGGCCTTTCCTGTGGATGAGCACATGGCCCCTCTCAACCAGGACAACCGGTTCATGTAGGTGAGATGAACCCTGCAGGAGCCTCCATGCCCTAACAGACGCGTGACACCGGGGCATCTTCAGAAAGGGTTCTGTATCGCAGTGGTCAAGTAGGATGATGTGCATTTTTGGTGCAACATGATTGTTATTCTCTTTCCTTATTCAGACTTAAGAGGGGTTTTGTCACTTTTGTTTTTTACGATCAGAAATTTCATTTGAATTATCCAGACCTTTTTTTATGTAACTATAAAATATTATTGTAATATGCTTTTTCTGAGTATCGACTACCCAACAGGATAAACCTGTGAATCGCTGTCTTTCTCACTACAACCAAGCATCCTCAGAACAATTTTCATGATCTGTAGCATTTAATATACGTACATAGCTAACAAGTCATTTTGAAGAGCTCACTAAATTTCCTCATGGAAAATCTTGGATGATCAATTGTTGGACTTGAACACATTTATTCTGCTTCTGATCACCCAACATCAAATTACAAGCTATAATATAAATTCTAGACCTTTCGCAACCTACTCGCCACCAGATTCAGGTTTCCTAATTTTTCAAGAAGGGGGAAGGGAGGCGGGCTGTTGGATGCAAAGTGAACGCTGACCTGCACTGACCCCTTCTGGAAAGCTCCAAAAATGTACCATTGGAAACAAACCTGTACTGGTCCGGGGGGTGCGTGTGGGAACTACATGACCTAATAGCTTTTTCCATCTCGATTTCTATGACTTTTAATCATGTTTGGTTGGAACAGCCTCAGCCTTCATTTGCATGGGTAAGGCTCTGGAGCAGATATACGTGTCATCCATTAGCATCCAGTGGACCAGAAAAGGCCCAAAGGACCAGAAAAGTTTCTTTGTAGTTGGAAGCAGAAAATAGTAATACATTATAGGAAATAAGAAAAATAGCAAAACATATTCCATTTTTCAGACAAGAACAGAACATAAATTAGAATGAAAAGAAAAACAGAGCCTTACAGAACATCTACAATGTCTAATCCCAAAGCAGTTCAAACAAGGGAATACCATTTCTTTGAGAACAGTCCCATAAAATCTCTGGAGGCCATAAGCAATTAGGACATAAGTTTCTCATCTAAAATACAATACTTTCTTACTCCTGACCAGACCCACACTTGGGAGTGCAGGTTTAATTTTAATTTGAAAGGAAAAAGAGTCATTCTTCAATGGCCGGTGACACCTCGTTCCGTTCCTTGGAAACATCCAGTTCTATCTAAACTGGACGACCCTCCGCAGTGCTGACAAATCACAGACCATGGCTGAACCGACTTACAGGAAGAAAATCACTTTCTTTTCTCTCCTGTGTACACGGACATAGTATTCAGGGCTATTTTTCTTTTCACCTGAATACAAGGGCTTAATGAAATGAACACATTCAAAAATTATCTGCAAGAAATCAGAAATATGTCAAATTTCCAAACTTGGAAAGAGATGATGGGCTTCAACTCAAATTGGCACATGCTTTGTTTGTCTCCTTGGGACTTGATAGTCTGCATTGCTAACAGTTGTAGAAAATACTCAGAAGACAAAGAAAACATCTCAGGAGAAGAGACAATTTGCTCAACCCAGAGACTGCAGGTTTTTAACAAAGGAACTATTTTCTTTCCTTGCATTAAGTTATGTGTCACTTAAATTCCTTCAGAGGCAGCATTTGTTTGAAGGCAAGGCGAGCAAGCAGAGCACTTACTATATCTGAACTGTCACTATGTTGCTGGCCTCTTTGTGTCCGACCAAAAGTCACAGTGCTGCTTAAGTACCTGCATCAAAATTCCTATTTCATGGAGAAACTCTAGAACAGTCCTAACCCTCTGTCTACATTATCTTTACCATGGTGAGCCAGCACCGTGCTTACCAACTGTTGGGTTTCCATCCCATGAAGAGAGTCACCCCTTTAGTTTTCCCCATCACAAGAGGCAAGGAAGCCAGCAGAAGAAATTGCATTTAATTTAAGCCATCGAATAAACTCTCCCGTTAGGTTGTTGCAGCCAAATCCTTCCACTAGGATAAAACTCTCTATATAAAGAAAAAAAAAAAAAAACCACACACACAAAAAAAATCTTCTAAAAATGTGACATCACTACATCACTGTGTCTAGCAATATTCCTTCTCCTCATAAGGAAGTTACCGCTAGACTGGATGGCAGTAAATATTTTCCTTGGCTTCTATGTTTAAGCTTTTGGACAAGCTGAAGATCACCCTGCTACTAGAAACCATTATCTAGCACAATGCGTCGAGAGAGGAAGAGATCTCTCCCGGCAAGCATTCTTACTCCATTTGCTCTCTGAATAACTGGGATGGCCCCGTTTTCACTGCTTGACATAGAGCACAAGAGTCTGGACAGAAGCCCTGCCTTCATTCCCACTGTTTTGGAAAATCCCAGAGTTGAGTGCTTAGATCTGCCATGGAAAAAGATTTGCAGACTGGACTGTAACAAGAAGCAAGTGTAACACACAAGAGGAAGGAGGTGGAAGATCGCCTGAGACAGGAAGATCAAATTTTATTTTACATCAGATTTTACATTTATGTCACAATTTATATTTTACACATTTTAGATAGAAACTCAGAAAAATATACGGAACATCTCAGATGAGCACTGTTGACCACTGATGGAATAGAATGGCATGAATGTCCATCAATGCACATGACTTCAAAGGGATTTTCTCTCACTCCATTAGTTTTGCTTCCTGGATTTTTTTAACAAGTTGAAATGGCAAAGAGAAAGCAAACAAGCACTTGGGGAAACCCCATGAATGTCCTTTGCTATCAAGTATAGTTCAACTCAACCTTAAGTACGCTCTTCATGAAAACACAGCATTACCATCTAAAATGAATGGTTTGTTGGTATCTAAAGTCCCAGCTACCCGACACACCCCGTCAGCTGGCACCTCTAGGCTACCTTCCACCAAAGGCAGGTGGAAGAAGCTACGAGAAGAGGCATGCTAAGAAAGACGATGGGAAAAGTGATCTCTCAGCAGTCTACAAGCTGCCTGAGACCTGCCAAAGGCAAGTGATACTAAATCAAAAATCGAAAGCATCTAAACTGGACCAACTGGTTCCTAGAGTAAGTTTACAGCCTGGCAACATGCTGCTTCAAATCTTCACCTGCCAAAATGCACAAGGCCAGTGCAGGAACATGCACTGACCTCAGCACCCCTGGCAGATACAGATGTGAAACTGGCAGATTTGAAACAAGTCCCTTCCCTGCACCCCACAGCTGGCCTGAAACACCCCCTGATGCAGCACGTCACCCCAAAGCCCATCCAAAGAGAGCAGCCTCTCCACCACATAGTTTAAGCTAAACCACCCCTTGCTCTTCCTCTCCCTGAAGAGCCAGGAGAGACTCAGGAGCTATGGCAGGAGTGTAGCTCAGGCCTCTGTAACACAAAGCCAGCGCTACCTCTAGATTCACCCTGTATCAGAAACAGTGTGGCCAGCAG
>NW_009613298.1:0-21986 GCF_000690535.1 Cariama cristata
TATTATTAGAATGGCACATTTGTCCTACCTCTAAATGCATTATCAGCAATCGGGAGCTTTGTTACTTTCCGTCTCTATAACTGATTTCGCAATAAGTCTCCTGAAATAAGGACCAGTGTGTGTGTGTAGGACTTTTGAATCAGGACAACAAATGGATCAGATTTGAAGAGTCACATTGATCTAGCGATTTTTCTTTAAATGTGTAGTGTGCTAGGAAGAGGAAATTAATTTAAAAACCTCGATGGTACAAAAATAAAACCAAAATAGAAAAATAAAAGAAATAAAATAGGAAATCTCCTATTTTCACAAGCAATTGGAGTGCTACAAATAGTAACCCAAGCTGATACTTAGTCACCAGTATGGAGAACAAAGATTAAAAACAAGTGAGAAATGGGGTGGGGACTGTAAAGAGCCGCTTTCCTTTCTATAAATATTCTCTCTTGCCTGCGTTTCTGCAACAGAAGGGAGTCGGGAGATGGTCCATCTTTTGGACACCTTCACCGCAGCCTTGCAGACAGGAAGGTATGTGCTGATGTGCTCTATCAAAGCCTCCTGCATCGCATGAAAGACGAGCCAGGGAAGTGGCAGCTCAATAGACATTGTCAGAGCCTCTTTAAACCAGGTGTGAGCTTCCAAAACCCAAAGAAAAATCCCACAACCTAAAACTACGCCGAGCGTAAAGCACAGAAGGCGAAAGGAAAATTTATTAAGTCATGCTGTTGCAAAACACAATTCTTGACATCTAACTCCTGGAACACAAGTGAGGTGGGCTCCTCTCACACTCTTTAAAAAGCATCACTTCATGCTTTCTTGTCTTTTTCCATTAAGATCCCACACGCATGGCTATTCATCCCCTCAGCACACAGGAGCCAGATTGTTTGCCGAAGTGATAGATGAAAAATTCATTCTGTTTTGAGGATGTTTAAACATTCAAAGCAGGAGTGTAACTGGCTGCTGGGGAGCCAGCTTAGCAGTTGCTCTCCAGCTCAGAGTCTCTAAGGTTCAGGCTGCAAATTCCAAACCCTACTTGTGGTCAAATAAAATCATCAGAAATCTGACTCAGATTACTATTTTTTTTTGCTTTGTTTTTAATAAGGATTTTTTGGTTTATAGATCCATCCACACTGCAGCATTTCACAACTTATTCTCCTGAGCTTGACCAGGGCTGTTGTGCATAAAGTAATGAAAATCTTGGAGTCCAAAGGGAAACATCTCTCTGTGTGTGCGTGTGTGTGTACACATACATATATTATTTTGAAAAATGAATTGACAGACACCCCTATGAGATCACGTTTGCAGACTGAATTTCCTACCTTATTTTTTTTCTACAAGACTAAATCAAGATGTTTATGCTACAGAGGTAAAAGATTTGAATATCTAACCCTTCCCCACCCGGTACGTGCTTGCACACACACAAAGCCAAGGCAGAAAATCACATTGCTTTCTCAGCAGATACATATTCCACCCCCGCAAAAATGGTGTAATCTGTTTTCCCTGTAACTGGAATTTGTGATGTCAGGGATGCTGATGGCAGTGTCAAGAAATCAGCTGAGCCTCTGATAATGGCATTTGCACATTTGACTTTTTTATTATTCTTGCTTTATGATTTAAAATCCACAGTTTAATCTGCACCCACCATCTCACATGCAGACTGTAAAACACCCACATATCCTGACACAGAAACAGCAAATGCTCTTCTCTATTGCCAGCCATTGCTGTCCGAGGCCAAAAGAAAGAGGTCACCCATAATAATAAGGTCAACCATCACCATGGTATCTGAGCACCATTTGATTTAAAGAATGCTGTAAGAGTCTATGGAAAATGTAGAGGCAGCAAAGGAAAAGCACTCAGAGTAACTTCAGAAATAATTGCAATGCAATTAAGATGTGCCACCAAAATGAATATTTCAGATCAGAGTTCATCTGCGGAGAGGTTGCTAGTATCATAAAAGTTAGAGACATTTAGGCTTGATTAGGCTTTCGCACGCAACTCAGCAGTCAAACACACAGAAATCAATGGATTTGTATCAGTAAAAATCCTCTCTGACAGGAAAACTTTGCTTAAAAGGACATAACCATACCCATCAGCAGCTCCGCAGCCTCTGACATTAATGGGTGGCCAGCACTGCTCAGGACCAAGCTCTGAAGCTGAAATATTGCTGGACCAAGGGAAGGGAAGGAGAGGAGGGAAGATGGAGCAGCTATGTTTTTGGAACAGGATTTTCAGAACTGTCTCTGCATCTGCAACAGGCAACAACTTCAGCTTAGCTCCTTCAAGTTTCACCACATAAATGCATGTAGGAAATGGCACTGAGAAAGATCGGTGTGATTCCTTTTGTTACCGACCTCTCATTTAAAAGGATCTTTGTTTTCACTCTAACGGAGCAAGCGCAGAAGGGCTGAGATCCCACGGTGCACCCACCGCAGGGGCCAGTACCAGAGGAAAAGGCAAGCATCTTTCTAGCAGGCAATTCACAGGTTAAGCTGCCTAACCCCGTCAGGGAGCGGTTGGTGTATGCCTTGAAAAATGATGGTGTTTCTGCTAAAAAGTAAAGGAAAAAGGGAAGGTCCTCGATCCATCTCCCTGTGGTCGCTGCCCATGTAAAGCCCATTTCAACCCTGAGCATCTTCTCCCCATCCAGCATGGAGCAGGGATGGGCTCCGCTTTCAGCAGATGTGCAGCCCCAGTGAAGCCAGCTGGGTTTAAGGACAGGTTTAAAATTAAAATTGAGCATGCTTTGCTTAAACTCTTAATGATTAAATGTTTTGGTGAAGGGGATCAACTCTGGCAGTGCTGGCCAGCGGGTCTGATCCCAAAAAGCACTGAAGGATTATCAGCACAAGTTAAAAAAACCAACAATCTCTTAGGAGAAGCACAGAGGGAGCAGCTTTCGGAGTCTGCTTTTCCCAGAACTGCGCCACAACTCTCAGCAGCAGGATTGTTGTGAGCAAAGACATAGCTGTTTGTCTACTAGAGGGGAGGATTTATTTTCCAGAGGGCAAGTGCACCTCTAGGGAAGACTATTTTGGTCATTAATGCAGGTTTAGCAGGCACCATTATATGTTGAGCTTTGCTGGTATGAAGCTGTAAATCTGTTTAAAATTCTCATGATGGAAAAGCAGGGACGATGCTCCCCCAGCCAGGCAGTGGTCCAAGCTGAAGGCAAATACGAGCACGGGGCAGCTTTGTTGCCTTTTTATGATCCCCGCTGTACAGTAGCCTTTGATGTTTATTATGAAATATTATGATTTAAGTGACTACAGTAGTTCATGAAAAATGACCCTTGTAAATGCTGCCTGGGAAACTAGATTCAGGAAATTAGCACATTCCTTAACATGATCCTCCAAGCTGTATATTGTATGTTAACTTAAATGTGCCTAAATGGACAGTTCAGTAGCCTATACATAAAATTTTTAAATGATTATCCTATTAAGGACTATTATTGGAGTGGTTTAGTCTTGTGCTGTATCATTTATGCAAATGAGAGAAAAACTGAAGTTACTGTTACTTTTAGACAAAGTGCAAACAAGCTTTTCATTGCATATTAATGAACTGCTAATACCACGGCTCTTCCGCACGCATCTTTATGCAGATTACAGTAATGCTGTTTGCACAGTTGTATAATTTGAACTTTTTCGTTTTGAAGCACCTAAACTAAGATTTAAAAACAAAACCAGACCCAATACCCTGCAAGTTAAAACAAACCAAAAATTCTTCCTGCAGAAATATAGAATTGAACCTGCAGACTTGGTGAACACGTTCAGCTGACTGTATTTTGGGTTAAATGTATCAAAATTATTTTTTGTGATTTCAGTGTAAAACTTAGCAGATCCAAACCGCAATTCAAGAAAGCATTTAAGAACAGACTGAAACCCATCCATATTTGAGATGATTCTTAATTTCAAGCACGTTTACGTCCCACTGACTGCAGTGACATGTTGACATATGTTTCAGTCCCGCTCTAAAGGAATAGTTTTCTTGATTCAGAACTTTAGAGAACACATCTCATGTTTGGACCCAGTCATGCAACCCATACTCTTAACTCACACAAGCAACCCCTGTGATATGAGACCCCTTATGTCTGTGGAAATTCCACAGGTATCAGAGTCAAAACTGCAAACAGAAGTGTAAATGCTCACTGGCTGCAATGGGAAGAGTATCAGGTCCACAGAGAGAAATAGAGATGATAAATGTGATCGATAAT
Organism: Cariama cristata; assembly: GCF_000690535.1. Lineage (NCBI taxonomy): Eukaryota > Metazoa > Chordata > Aves > Cariamiformes > Cariamidae > Cariama > Cariama cristata. Next base: position 4,205 of record NW_009613298.1, read on the forward strand.
GACTGTAACTTGTTAAGTTATGTCTTAACTGAAAACAAGGAACTGCTTCCAGCTGTAAGAAAAGTGAGAAGAAATACATATATACTATTCCAGAGAAGTAATAACGCACTTTTATGTAGCTTCAGCAAATTTGATTCCAGAAGAGAAACAGTGAAAGTGCCTGATGGTTCTTAATTTGTTCTATTTTACTGCTACCTGATATAATAGCTACGTAGTCATTAATAAAAGTTATCCTCGTAAAACCATCTAGTTCATATTTACAACACTGCATTTGAATAAATATTAGAAAAACAGAGTCACGAAGGAGGCAAGCATCTCTTTTAGAAACACCTTTTAGTGCAAAATGAAGGGAGGAAGGGCTGGCCAGAATACACCCCTCTTCCCACCAGCTGGTCCCCTGAGAGAGAGGTGGGTTTGGGGAGGGATGGTTTCTCTACAAGAATCTCTGCTGAATCCAGATTTGTGACAGTAGCAACACAGCCGATGGCACGAGGCTGGGGTTTAGGTTCGATTTCTGACTCTGCCACCAACCTGCACACTGGTTGTTTTTCCTTCCTCTGTTGAAGACGACAGCAATGTTTGATAGTAAGCCTTTGTGAAGTTCTGTTGTTTCTATAGAAGGGAAGGACTGCATTCAGACTGGAGTACCATACGTGGTTTGGGTTGGTTTTTTGTTTGTTTGCTTGTTTGGTTTTTTTTAAGGGAATTTACATTCATCATTACAAGGAAGAAAAAGTCTGAATTTTCAAGAGCTCCCATCTTCCAGGGACTCACACAGAAACAGGCATTCCTTTCTTTTGCAACCACCGAACTAAATACAGATTTTTGGTTCTGAAAGGGTAGGTTCTGGCTACAAAACCATCGGAGGACCTTAACAGGAAAAGCACTTGGCTTTCTGTTACCTGAGGCTGACAAAACATCAGCAGCGGGCACAATCCAGCCCGGTGAGGGAGGTGAGATGCCTGGTGCTCCATCACCAGCTTCTGTGTCCTCCTGCTTCACCTCAAATCCTCAGACGTTCGTATTTACCCTAGATCATCACAACTGCTTCACAGCCATTACCAGCTATTCAGTAAATAACACGTATGCTGTCTAAATGCATAACATACAAATGCCCAAATACATAATTAATGCAGGTTTACCCTTGAGAGCTGTTGTTGGTCTCCTGGGTAAGTAATAGGTCTTTTATTGTTTACACTTAAAGATCTCTTGAGCCTCTTTTAAGGACGTGCTTTGAGCAGCTAAGAGAAGAAAAAAATTGCGCACAAGAAATCTATAGGTGACTCCATTGGCAAGAAACCAAAACTACTATCCTGTTCCACTTTGCCCTGGCAGGTCTTCTTTGAAGAAGACTGAACAACAAACTACTGGCTTCTCCTCTTGCAGAAGACAAGAACGTGAGTTAAGGATGAAGGTGCAGGTCTGACCTTCCCTTGAGGAAGACCCTGTCCAGCTGCTGCCCTCCCATGAGCGAGCTGGGAGCTCGCAGAAGGGCTTACAACAGCCCCGCAAGCGGGGAGAGGACTCCTGGGGCCCAGGGACCAGTGAGCATGAAGGGAAGCTGAATTTAAACTCACAGCTTAAAGGTAAAAGGGCATTTAAGTTTCTTTGCTAATTCTCAGGAGCATCCAAACCTCTCACCATCCTGATTTGGAAGGATTACAGCATAAAATTCCTTTCTGGCATCTAGGATAACCATTTCTAAACAGCTCTGTGGAGCCGTGGTGACCTTCTCCGGTTGGGCTGGGCAACCACATTCAACAGGAGAACATGAAGTGAATTCAAACAACAGTATGCTCATGAAAGGTTCCTTAGGTTGATCCTAAAAACTCCACACAGGTACTCCTGGTATTCCATAAAAACCATTACTGACATCCCATCAGTTTGCACGTGTTCAACATGTTCATTTCTTACACGCACGGAAAGTTAATATTCCTTATTTTTGATAGCACAAGAGGCAGGGCAGAGCCTGGACTGGCGCAGCGGCACTACCCCAGCACGGCTGTGCACATTCATGCTTCGTGGTGCCTGCTGGCCAAATTCTCCTTTACATGGCTCTGGTATTTATTGACCTTAAAGCCATTTTTAGGACCCTCTTTCAACCTAGAGGAATAGATTATACCTAAGCCTGCCTTAACGCACCTTATCTAGGTCTGTGCAGGGACCTAGGGTGCACATGTGCGAACTCTGGGGTTTCAGCGTGGCCCAGGGGATTTAGACACTCAACTCACATTTGTTTCAACCTCTGTTGAAGGCTACAACCGTAATTTTGGAATGGTGTTTGCAAGCACGGGCATGCGGGGTAGATTCTAGCTCTCACTATAGGCTTGTACAATAATTATAATCAGTATTAATGAATTTATGAAAGAACATCAATAGGGAATATATCCCAATGTATTTAATTTAGAAACATAATATGAACTGCAATACTGCATGCAAACACCTGACACAAATGGAATTCAGGCCTTTCCTACACCATAACAATTTTGAGGAAGTCAATAACTGTTTTCAAATACAGACAGCATTTGTTTTTGTGTTTCCTTTTATAAATGATCAAATTAAATTTGCACCGTTACTTCATTTGGGTTCCCCTCCTTTTATGTTTAAAAGACAACATTATTATAGACTTACTTTATGGGTGAAGTAACTAAGAACAATACAAGCATCATAATGAAAAAGATGTGCAGCATTTTACGCTGCATAATAAATGTGCGTCCATATCAATGTAAAACATACAAATGGCAATAATTTAACACTGAATATTTTTCTGCCTTTAATTAAAATAAACTAATAAAGATTTCAGAGATGCATTTGCTTTAATAGAATGCAGAGTTATAATTGGTGACCTATTTTAAGCAATTTAATTTCCCATGACCTGTTTTGCAAATTAACATAGTAATAGAAGAATGTTTATTGTGTTTGGGGATATAAGTTTCTCCTTCAAAGATGTCATATGCCTTTGTGATTTGATTTAAAGGTGTGTTCTTTTATTAAAATGTTCATATAAAGGGCTTGTAAATTATGTAAATGTTTCTTTTTATGGCATTTAATGAGCCTAGAATTTTAAATCAAAGCACAATCAAAGAAAATAAACAAGGACATCTTGAAGATTCAGAAGATTGCTTTAAAAAAAGCATATCAGCTAGGTTGTACCGAATTCATTTGAATGCCCTTCTTCTTAAAACGTTTGTGAGAATACTTTCCCCAACTATTTTATTACATTTGTGTGTTTGTATACGCACATAAACACACCCATACACAAAATTATGTATTTTACACACACAAGCTCAATCCGCAGCTGTTTTGAGATGGCTCTTTTTGGAATCTCATTAAACTCCTGTGGCATTATGTGCCAAGGGCTGATTAGGTGATATTTAAAAAAAAAGAAAAAAAAGAAAAAGGCATTCCCTTGTGTGATTTTGAGGCACCTGAATTATTCAGAAGTTGCACAGGGGGCCCATTTCCCGGGCCTGCCGCTTCTGCACCGGCGCGCTGAGTGCAGGTAGGAGCGAGCTCAATCCAGCACTACAACAGAGCCCAAATCCAACAGTGGGGGCTGAGTTTTAAATATTAAATCCTCACCTTTAAAGACTGATGCACGGATGACTCGTGGATGGAAGTCTCATGGATTCAGTGAAAAAAACACCAGTAAATTAATTTTTTTGTTGTTAATTGATTTTAGTGAGCATTTTCTCCTGATCCTTATTCAGTTTGAGGGCAAACTGCCCGATAAAATGGTAGACTGCAATCTTTCGGTCTGCCAGGCAGAGGACAGGGAAGCTGATCTGAAGTGAAGGTGCTGCAGGGACCTGGGAAAGCCTCTGTGTCCCTCCTGCGTAGGGCTGCTGAGACCTCCACCCAGGCAACGGGTCCAACATGAGCATCACGTAAAGATGTGTCCTGCGCCTGTTACACCGGAGGTAATCCTGCTTTTCCTTAGGGGATTATGGAGCAATGATTTACAAGGCTTCAGAAGACCTCCGGTTTGTTTGGGTCGGAGAGGATGACATGAGATTAAGGCCCATGTATGTTAGAAAAACAGGAAAAAACATTTGATGTCTTCTCAAATGCAACGTAGGTGGGAGCGCATTCCTAAGTCATAGGGAGTAGTGGAATTGTTTCAAGGGCTTACGCAGTGTTAAGGAAATATGTCACCTCTGTATAAAAGCAATTCTAATGTTTGTTATTTTAATTATTTTTTCATGTTGAAAATTTGTAGATCAACGTCCTTTTCTGGGAAAATGAGCCACTCCTCAATTCTCCCTACATTTAAATACGTTTGCTCATTATACAAATATACAAATGCATCTATATACACTTGTGTACATTTTGCTGCTTATATACATCCCCATAACTGCGCACACACTATGCCACAGGTCCACATGTATGGGCAAAACATATGATAACTCAAACAGCCCCAGTCATGGCTCATGTCGTCTCATTGACTCTCCACAGGACTCCATCATCTGAGAAGGTGGGAGAGAGGAGAAAACCCTCCACAGAACAGATGCACCACAGGTGTACGTGGCCTACCCGAAAATCTCCCCTGTGCCGCGCTCTCTAGACCATCTCCAAATCACTTGTGCTATGTTCGGGACAGCAAAGGCGCATGTTTAACAAGAGGAAACTCTCGTCACGGCGTTCGTGCCTCTGTAAATATGCAGAGGAGCTGAGTGAGTTTAACAGGGGGTCAACTGCTTGACTAGATCTCTCGGTGACGAGCAGGACATCAACACCTAGACAGATGACAGCCTCCTCCTCCAGCTCGTCTCAGTTTCATTAGGGCTCAGAGAGCCACGTGGCATTATTTTAGCTGTGCATCCCCACAGCAGAGGAGATGCTCTCTAACAGCTTGTTATAGCCCCATCTGTTAAGAATTTACAGCTAATGTATCTTACAACATGGGGTTTTATAGGTAAGAAAGAAGCATTTGGCCTGGTTAGGAGATCTCTGCGCAGCTCTGTTTGTGATCTCACTGCCTAACACATTTGGGTTTAGTATTTTGGGGAATTAGTATTAAAAATATCAGTGATTCATCTATCATTGATAAACATGCCGAGATGTTCAATAAACATGCTTCAGCCGCAATAACTGTATGTATGTGTATATAGATAGATGAGTATGTCTCCTACGTGTGTTTCAAGCATGATTTCTCCCCAATAGTCCAAGCTATAAGGTATTTTACACTTAAATCCAAGTTTTGTACCCTAACAATTTAAAACATGTGATCTATGAAAGTGCAGGGTTTGAGAGCTGATGGAGTTGGGGTGCCCAGCTGGACCCCTCAGCCAGCCACCGCTGCCCCGGCTCCCAGAAGCATCAGGAAGAAAAGGTCAAATCCCCCACTATAAGAAATGTACAGCCTGTTTCTGTTATATTATTTGCTCTTTATAGCCTTCTTAAAGCAACAAATTGCTGAAAGCTCTGCCAGGAAGACTCAGAGGGAATGAATGAAACGGTTTTGTGTGGAGAAAGCAAGACCAAATCAGTCTTTCTCTCCAAAGACTAAGGCTAACCGAGTTCTGATTGACATCTGCCCGTTGAGTTGAAGTCCTCCATCCATCCGGGTCCCTAAAGCACCCACCGTCTCGGGGCTAAACATAGCCCTTAACCTCGGACGGTGCAAAGAGCCCACCCGACGAGCACGCTCGGGAAGGAGTCGTGATGGTTTGTCCCGTGTCCCCCACCAACGAGAAGCAGCGTGTCCTCCCGCTCCAGCCACCCCAGTAACTCTTGTCAGAGAGCGGCAGAAACGGGGGGAAAGCTCTAAACCAGACAATAAAGAGAACACTTCAGAAACCTATCCATTGGGAATCTTTTAAAAGCATTGATTTCTGGGCTTCAAGAGAGGAAAAAGAAGAGAACAATGTTTCAAGAGAAAAATAACAGTCCCCAGACCACAGACTTCAAGATGCCTCAATTTCCTACTGCCTTTAGGAGCGGTAGTCCGGGCTCACTCCGGTTTAACACCTGTACTGCTGGATCCGACCCCAGCGTGTGCTTCACGAGGACATCGCTCTGATAGAAACCCACCGCCTTTCTGCCATCACATTTTCAGGGGTCAAAAGGCCCAATGCTGCTCTTGCATTGCTTTCAACCCTGGGGCAATTCGACTGGCTCCAGTCAAGCACCCACTGATAGAAACAGCCCCGTGTGGAAGCAAAAACCAGGCCCTCCTTTTTATTTTATTTTTAAAGGCTCTGAACTGAAAGTGGGAGGAGAGGAGTATCTGAAGATCTCTGTGTGTTTTTATTTAAGGAGTAACAGGGAAAAGGATTTTGCTGCTTCGAGGGTGCACAGTCAGTGATCTTAACAGCGCATTATACAACGCTGCCGAATAAATGATAGACAGTCGGGATTTACAAGGCGAACCGAGCACATCAAAGTACCCCGGTGACGACACGAACCACGCAAATGCAGTTTGAATGTGCTTGCTGTTGCTCCGGCATCTCGAAAGGCATCCTCGTGCCAGCTTGCCTCTCTTTAATCTGTGCAACGAATTCACCTCGCCCTCCGACTCTTCCCCACCGAAAGGCTGATGCTTTTCTGGTCTGTCTTCTTCCCTTTAGATACCTGCTCATCCAATGCCCTACACCACCATCCACCTCTCCGATTGCCTCTTCTTCCTTCAGGCTAGCCCTGTTCCCACTCCTCTGCTCCTCCTTCAGTCCAGCAGGAAAAATACTGCTGAAATAAATAGTATCAGGTCCTATCTAGGACAAAAAAAAAAAAAAATTACTTTTGTGGTTACCAGCCTGGAATAGCCACATAGCTCTGCCTTGACCTTACGTGCCTTTGGTTAAAGGGATGTTCCATTATTAATCCAGCTTAGAGCTGGATTAACTTTTAAAGATACAAAAATGCCCACAAGCCAAGTAAGGTGATATATTTTTGGCTGGTTGGAACTGGCAGGTTGCCGGGCAGGGTTAGCAAGCATCTAGAGCTTAGGAGAGGTGCTTTTAGATATAAATCCTGACGAAAAAAAAAAAACCCTAACCAAACAACCCTAAAATAAATTACGTAAACAAGTAACAGCCAGCAGGTCACACAGGACAGTTAATGTCCTCCAGATATATTTGTACTCTATGAGAAATTCCCACTACAGATCGAAACTGCCCAGCCTGGAAAGCAGAATCATGTTCTGACCTGGCAGCTTTGATTTTGAAAGGGTAGGGATGAGGGAAAGACAGAGGAGGGGGGGGAGAAAGGTAATTCAAAAGAGGAAAACAAAAACATGCTGAACAGAAAAACATTTAAGGGCTGATCCAAAGTCTACTAAAATTGATGTCAATGGGAGGTTTTTGTTTTGCTCCTTTCAATAGGCATTGGATTGTGTCCCTAGAGAACAGTTTCCAAATGTGGTCGCTCTAATGAAGCATCTAGAATCTGCATTCGGAGGCTGAAAAACCTCCATGATCCCAGCCCTCCCAGGTAGGGACTCTGCCTCATTTGCTGTTTTACTGAACCTAGCATGGGGTGGGTACTCCTGGAAACGAGACCTGACTAGCAAGAACATAATAGGGAAGAGAGCAGAATGATAGTTGTGATTAGTGAAACGTGGATTTTCACATGCATCTGCACAGAGCGCGCTGAAATACCAGCCTAAGACTCCTCCTCACATTTGAAATAAGGTATTCAGATTTGTAAAGCACATTTAGAATATTAACCGATGCATCAACAGAAACATAGATTTTAACATATCCTTTACAACAAACTCTTAAATACTTTTAATGTATGCCTCTCCTGAAACTCTCAGCGCATCTATACCCACCGATTGCTGCTGGTTGCAAAATATCTATCCATTGTGTTTGTTTTCCTCGCTGCCTGAAGAAGGGATTTATGAGCAGGATTCCTGCTTTTGACGAGCATACTACCGAGGAGTTGAGCGGAAAGGGAGAGAGAAAACGTCACATCTCTTCAGATGTCCAGTAACACAGAAACTGTTGAGCTGCTACTGTTTTGCTCATTGCAGTGAAGTTCCTTGTTCAGCATTAAAAGGAGGCGATGCTTGCCAGTTTACCTCTACTACCATCTATCAAAAACGTATAAGCAAAAATAGTGGGATAATGAGAAAAATTACTTTTGAATAAGTATCACACAAAAAATAATAGTTAAGATCTGCCATGAATTATTCAAGCAGCTCCAAATATAAATTGCCACAAACAGCAAGACGAGATCTTGCCTTTCTCTATGTTGCATATGTCCTGCAACAACCCAAACAGCACCTTTCACTTGGGAAGCTGTCTATGGAGAATTGCGTGGCCTCGAGGAAATCCAATGGGAGGCAATGGTACATAGGGCAGAATATGCTCTTCTTTGCCTTATGGATCACGTATATATACATTTTAAAGCCATTTTGTGCAACTAGGATCTTTCAGCACGTAATACCTCTGTTGAAAGCCCATTACTACACCCAGAGGGTTTCAGAGAAAATACTGCAGCCGGGGGGAAGTCTGGGTCCCACCGCTAGAAATTAGGGCTGTAGAGCTGCAAGGGAATCTCTGATATAATTAAGAGCGATTCTTCGCTAAAATCGCAATTTTGTTACTACAATACTGACAGCTATTCAGATGCACTTGGAAAAAAAAATACTGGCTGGTGGCTAAAACTGTGTAAATCTCTTTATAGCAATAAGGCTGCACCATGCAGGTCAAATAGCAGAATTTGGCACAAAGACAGTGGCACTTGGGCTCGCCTACATTTTCTAGGACATAGCACGCAAAGGACGGTGGTAATCTGCACTTTTATTTGTCTGAAACTGCAGGGAACAGAGCTCCTCTCCTCTAACTTTGGTTGTTGTGTAACTCCACTGATGCCTGATCAAATTAAACGGATCGGATGCAGAAACACAGCCTCGTGCGACCTGCGTGAGCCCGGCTGAGCTGCACAGCCGCTCCCCGGCACGGCATCTCGCCACATCCACAGGGATTTTGCATCTTTCCTCCTGCTCTTCTTCCTTCCTCACCCTTCCCCTCAGCCTCTCCTTTTCTTTAAAAATTTGGGTCACCTTGCTTACGCCGGCACAGCTTTGCCCAATGAAGGCTGCTTTTGTGCAGTTCCTCAGGGTAGGAATAAAGTAGGGATTGATGCTACAGGGAGAAAGATAGCTCTCCTTGCACAGGAATTAAGTTCTCTCCTTCTGGGGGTACATGTGGGGGGAATATATAGACAAGCATCCATATTATTTCTTTTCATAATATTCCAGATTCAGAATGTTATAAACAAGCAATCTGCAGAAATGCATTGTTTTCCTTAAATGCATGGGGGAAGTCAGAAGTCTTTGCTTTCTGAGTCTTTGTTTTTATTATTTTTTTTTTTTTACTATTTCTTTCTTTAAAAAGAAAAAAATCTTCTACTGCTTTGAAAGCAACATACATTTGCATGTGCCCACCGCTTGAGAGTGTCTCTCCGCCTTGCCCGAGGAGCATGTGCCTAGCTCGAGTCCCCACGGTGAGTGGCAGAATCTGCCATATGGAGGTCACCTTGTCCAGGTCCATAAATAGCTCTTTTTCCTAAGCAGGGAAGGGAAGGAGCTACTGAGAGTAATGAAAGAGGAGGCTAGCTTGCATCCGTGGCACTGATTGGTGCCAGGGTTACAACACGCAGAGACTTGTCATGCCAGCAGCAGCGATACCGTCAATCTGCAGGCACAGAAGTCACCTAGTTCCACCGTGAAAACATGTGCCAGCCAGTTTTTCATTTCAGTTTTCACACAGGGGTTTGGATGCCTTTCAGGAGTTGAGAACAGATACTTCAGGAAAGGTGTCCTTGGGGAGACGACAGCAGCCCCCAGGTAAAGGGCTTTTGCTGCTTATGGACACAGTTTGGGGTCTGCCGGGTTGGTCCCACGCGGTGGGTCGGGGCAGGGGAGGGATTTTGATGAGGTGAAGCAGCATCATCGAGGCAGCACAGTCCAAGCCCCCCACTGCTGCCGAGAGCTGTGGAAAGGCACAGGCACGGCACGGTTCAGGCACAACAACGTTACGGCCATCGGTCAGCCCCTCAGTTTGCGGCAAGGACTTCTCTTCCATGCACCTACAACTGGCGACAGAAAGATCAAGATCTGCACCTTGTGCAATGAACCTTTTTGCTTTGTTCAGCTTTCAAGATACCAACAACTATGAAAATGCTACAACAGAACCATCTGATAGCCAACAAGGTGCTCAGCTAGCAGTTAAGTAATTGATACCCTCATTTAAAAATAGACTGGAGTATGTCAGCTAGCATGTCACGTCCAACTGACTTTCACAGACCAGAAAACGTACTGTCGTGTTTCCATTACAACGTCCTGTGGAACAATGTGAAATTAATGAAAACATTGCAAAAATAATGTTCCTGTGTAAATCACAGAAAAGTGAAAGGAGGGTAGAATGGGAGGAGGAGAGAAAACTGTTTTCTTCGGTTCTAATACAAAATTATTTTGGAGTGCAAGCACCTAAAGCCTGAATTGGCGTCAGACCTCTTTTTGCCCCAAAATGTTTGGCAGGTAAGTCATATCAGAATATAAGTTTAAAAAGGAGGCATAAGGTCTTGATGCACTCAGTTTGCAACTGTTTAGACAGTTACACCTAGTAGCAGCGAGGTGGAAATCCAGCCCTCCACATCCCCTTGTGCGGGTGATGCCAGCGCTCTCCTCTCCGTCCTGCTAAAAACGATCCCCTCCCATTTGTCAATACGGGAAGGGAAGAGCACTTATCCCTCCATGACATCTTTTTGCATCCCACAGGCTGCAAATCCCTGGTTTGATCTCGTTCAGTGTGGAACATCTGACATGCCTGTGATGGGGAGGCTTTAACCGCTCATATGATACCCATGACTATAGGATTGGATAAAAGGGATGAACAGATGGATGGATCACGTATATACACTGCAAAGCCTTTATCCTTGGCTAGGTGTTGGTTTAAGCGATGCACAGTATTTTTAAATAGCCTCTTCTCTTTTTCCTTTCCCCTTCACAAGTTTTCCTCTATGTTCCTCCCTTCAGCAGTCTCTTCCCCCCTCTCCCATACAAACACTTTGAGCCAGAGTCTTGATACATAAAAAAACCCACCCACCATGAAGCAGCCCTAAGCCAGTGTTTCCTTTGTCCTTGCTCTTTAAAAGCTGTAGTTGCCGCTCAGATGAGGTAACGGGCCTCATAACACAAGAAGTATGTTTTTCAGAACTTAATGTCCTCTGCCACAGATGTCGTCTCTGCCAGAGGCTTATTAACACCTCAGAAGAGCAAAGCCCTGCCCACAAAGGGAAGGGAATCTAAAGAAGATACACAAACAAAGGAGGTGAATGTTAAAAGCGGCTAATGAGGGGGAAAAAAAACCTCCACCTTCCCATCACAGCACTTCAGAACAAGTAGCATTGCCAAGCACTAAAAAACCTGGGGATTAAAGAGACAATTTAGGAAGACTTGATGTGGGGAATGGAAATCTCCTGGAAGACATTAAAAGAACACAGAAGATCAGCGCATGTATTTGAGGAAAGGAAGAAAAACGCAGAAAAAAAAATATATGTATGTATATGGACAACTTTGCAAAGACTAACAGAAAAACTATTCGGAAGTAATCAGGTGCATTGATTTTCTATAAAGGAAATTTAAAATTGAAAGGAAATTGAAACAGAGGGGCATGCACAAAGCGGTTTCATTATCAAAAAAGATGTACGTTCAAAGGGACTTACGGAAAAAGCAAACCTGTTTGTTCGCAAACCTTTGTATTTAAAACCAATCCTCTTAGAAACAACAGGAAATATTCAAATAAAATATCCACTTCACTGACTTGTCCTTCTTGCTTTGGAAGTACTATGTGTTGCATTTGATTTTTTTTTCCCCCCCCTCATTGATACACTTGGTCGTCTCCAGCAGCGGGGTTTGGTTTCCAGCACGGCGAGGCTGCCCCGGGCGTACACAGGCTCCTCTGCCAAGGTCTGCCTCGCACACGAGCCGGCTTGGGGATTGCACAGGTGTGCACGGGCATCCCCATCGCCCTGGGACAGGATTTCTCTTCCCTTTACCTCCAGGGCAGCCAAAAAGTGATGTAGGTGCCCCTTTCCTCCTTTGGAGAGAGATTTGGGAAAGCTGAGATAGATCGTAAAGACCAGGATTTTCTGGATAGAGCAAGATCCTTGCTCAGAGACAGTAACGTGGCAGAGATCTGGGACCAGACTGTAGAGATAGACTTCTGGTATGAAAAATGGATGGGTAAGAAGTAATTACGGGGCCACAAAGATCACCAGAAATAAACGATAAGTCAGGATGCTCAAAAGAGCACTGTGGCTGAGATCAGCCACAGCAAAATGTCCTACAGGAGCCCCTGAGATTGTTGCTATTTAAAGAAAGGTTTCATAGGGAAACAAACGGCCCATAGAGGGCTGAACTGGGTGCATAACATGCATAATGCTAAAACTGCCTGGCATTTACTGCCAGCACAGCACATAGAGGCTGCAGGGATCACAAAATATATCACAGAGGTTAAGAAAACTCAAGGGGCTAAAAGGATTCAAAGAGCACTTAAGTCAGGTTAGACACTCCCCCCCAATAGTGCAAGAACTGGGTGGTAATTAAAGTCTTTCCAGTTAGTTAAATTGCATTCACCCGTTCAAGGAGAGGCAAATTTTTAGCATGGGTCTCACACCTCCTGCCCTTTGCAGGAAAAAAGTCCATTCATAAACAGAAATTATCCTGAACTGCTCCAGACTAAACCGAGGCTGCAGTGGACATTGAACAACCCATCCCTTGAAAAGAGCTGCACCATTGAGATGTCCTGGTCCAACACGGGGCTGTAAAGCCCCCACGTCAATAAGGACCCTTGGAGGAGATGGTGCTGTTAACCCTGTGGTTACTTAGCTCTTCATCAGTCACATGGGCAATCATAATTTTTGGTACTTTGAGGCTATCCAGTACAGCCATGTTAACAGGTCATGTCCATGGAGAGGAGAGGAGATGGATGGAGCCCCAGCTTCACCCTTGGGTCAAGTGTCATGGTCTTGGGCACTGGATGCACAGCAAGGAAGACTATAATTTTTCAAACTGTCCAGCCCTCTTACGTGATCCAACCCCAGGTTTGTCAGCCATCCTTGCTTGTGCAGGGCTGAGCCAGATCGAAAGATAAGATCAGGATCATTCAAAGGGCAGGAGGATGCAGTTTGCTTCAGATGGTGCAGGCTTGGACTGCAGTCAAAGAACTGAATCTTCTGCAGAGATTAACAAGCTCCACAGGTGCAGGGGAAGAACAGGCTCTTCGAACACAGGAGGAGAAAAAACACACAGTATGGAAAAGCGCCCACCGCCCGACTCGCTAGTGAAACTGTTAAACAACTGCCAGTGGGTTTTCTGGAAGGAGGTCAGGAGAAGCAAAGGTGTGGAAAGAGAGAAAGCAGCAGCCACCAATGTCCTACAGGAAGGAAACGCCGGCCAGCGCTAGGAGATACAATCTGATCCTTTGTGTATTTTGCAAGTTGCCTTGTTGGAATCAAAGAGCGTAGAAAACCAGTTTGCAAAATAATGCTGGTGACGGAGCAACACCACCCTGCGTCAGGGCTGTTTCACAGAGTGGGGCTAATTCGCCTTTTGTCTGCCTAACAGCGCCGCAAAACCAGAACCTTTCCGAGCAGCGAGGCTGAGTTATTTCATGTTACAAACCCTTCGCAGGCAGTCTGACAACAGAACGGGCTCTGCAAAGCATTACCGGGTCACAATGAGCCTCAAATGGCACTTCCCAAAGCCTTCCTACCCCATGGAGAATGAAAACTGTGGTGGGGGAATACCAGTTTTTCAGGGAAGGGGCATAAATAGCTTCAAGTGGGTACGGCAGCAAAAGCAATGCGATAAGAAGGAGGAAGAGCTGCCGAGATTATCAGTTCCTGGCATTATATTCCCAAAACACTCCTGAAGCCTCACAGCTTCCATATGGCTCATCAGACACATACAATAACATGATCGCTCAGAACATTCAGTCCTATAGAAAGGAAACCAGAAACACAGATACGTCCTTGCACTCCTGCACAGGCACACACAAAGGCAGCGCCGGGACCTGAAACAAAAGGGAGGGGAGCAAATTCTGTGTTCGAGTCAGCCTCCTCCAGGCTTCCTCTTCCCAAGTTCAGTGAGGATCAAACCTTTGGAGAGACGGTTCATATGTTGCTTCCACACAGGGCACAGATCCCCGTGAGCCACCGGTCCCTCTGGTGAGGCACATCTACACAGAAGACCTATCTGCGGGCACAACGGAGACCTCATGCAAACCCAAGCTCCCTGGGTGCATTTTGCAGATCTGTAGGTATCACCCAGGACTTCCACAGATCCACAGCTCCATGTCAACCTGCTGGAAATCCTGCCTATAAGCAAACTGGAGAGCAATTCTGCTGGAGAGAGCAAAGCTGTGCTTTGGGCACAGGTAGTTGTGGCTCTGGGCAAAGGTGGTTGTTGTCACATCCACCTCGGTGACACCTGAATGGGGACCCATCAAAGTCCTCACCACTTCGTGCTATCAACAGAGCAAGGTTTTAAGAGAGCAGGAGGTGTTATTCGCCCTGTAAGGAAAACGTCGCTGTTCCCTGGAGTTTTCCTAGAAAATGTCCTCGTGTGACAACTCTGGTCCATCCCAGAGCTGCCGGAGTCACGGTCTTCGCTGACTGCAGCGTTTTACTTTCAGTCTGAGGAAGCATCAGGCCTGTAGTGAGCTCCAGAAAAACTTCTCAGTCATGGCTTGTAACCATGAAAACTCCTTCCGCAGCCTACTGAGGCATAAACAGATGCAGTTTCCATTTCTGTGATTCTTTTCCAAGACTGATAAGTCAGCATCCGTATTACTTGTTTCTCAGTCACCTGGTCTCCAGTTTTGAGAAATTATTTCAGTTCTACAAATTGGGCCTGCCATCTTCTTCCTTCTGTGAGGCTTTAGAAAGAAAGAAGGATGAATCACCCTTTTTTTTTTTAATTACTATTCCAAGTGGGGTGCTCCTTCACACAGTTCCCTACTTCTAGCACCCATTGCACTATTCCTTCTTTGGCACCTGCAGTTTCTTCGATGCTTCCTCTGTCCTCACTGAGGGCCTTGTTTATTTTTATTTTTTATAAGCAAAACCTAATTCTTGGTTTTCTTGTTAAAATCTCTGAACCAAGCTCCTTGAGGAGTAAAGTAGGCATACAGAAAGTTAATGAGAAATTCTCCCTCTACCCCTGAGGATTGAAGAGGGGATAATTTAGGTAATATTCGGAACCAGCTCTGACCCTTTTAAGACTCTCTGGCATTGCTGCAGGAGGAGGAGGATCCAAGCGTCCTACATTTTCCTTGTGGATGCTACCACTGCTAATAGTGCATGGCTTTTCTTCCACGGCTCTCCCGACAGGTCTAAGCAGAGCCAGGTGGAGCAGAAGCTGCAGTGCTGAGCACGCAGCCCCGTGCCAGTACCCGGGCATCGCTGGGACCGTCTGCGTGGTGACCAGCTCCTGGTAATAAGTGCTAATTTCCATCACTTCCCTACATCGGACACCCAGAAAGCCAATGAGTAGTTGTGGCACCTTCCACTGGACACGATCATCTCACAATAGCCTAATTACCCGGATCAGCTTTCCTCCTCCTCATGAGCAGCAACTGAACCTCTTCTCCCTCTGCCCAGGACGGGCTCTCCCCCTGCTCCGCTCTGCCATGCTTCACCCTGGGAAGTGTTTTGTGATACTTTGGATCCCTTGTAAACCCTATTCTTCGATTTAGGCAGTCTTTCAACTCCATGAAAGTTACACGTTGTTTTCATTTCTTCTCAAGTACCTCAGGTCAAAGAAAGACCTGTGTCAGTGGCTTTAAAAGCCTAATAAAGTCTTTCATCCATAGACCTGCTTGCTGGCGCAAAGTCAGGGAAAACAAACTAAGTCATCGAGTGTTGTTCAAACTGTCAGATCCTTTTCAGCATGCTCTTCCTGCCAGCCTGTTCGTGTGCGTTTGGGGGCTGGGATGGGGAGGAAGGGAAGGGGGGGAAAAAAAAAAATTCAAAAAAAAAAATCCTGATGGCAGAAAGCCCATGGAACAACTGGCACCTTTCCAAAGCAGCCTCCCCCCGGCCCCCAGCCCGCCTTCGTGGGCACAGCCGTCTGCCAATCTGTTCTGCACACACACACACACTGCACAACACAAGCAACAAAATGACTTTCCAACAACTTTGCTCACAAGTGCCACTCTACTCGGAGTTTGGCACCTTGCACTTTCTCCTCACCCCCGCCTCTCCAGGCTTTGCCTCCCAACAAGCTGGACAGGTTCCAGTGTTTAAAAGCCCATTTAACCACTCCCTTTTGTTTAGAAATGCTAAGCCTTGATCTGATTTTATCGACCCCGTCGTGCCAAGAGGAGGAGGATGCTGAGGGTTTCTGAGGATCCTGCAATGAGCTGAAAAGCTCCAGGAGCCCTTCAAGCTTCAAGAAGGGCTTTGCCCACTTTGCAGCAGCCCTTGTACTATTGAGAAGCCCCAGAAGGAGAGTGTGTACTATTCATGGGACCACACAGGATGACTTCCACTCCTGCCTTTGTGCATGTTTGTCCCTTTAAAAACTTCATTATTGGCATGTTTAGGGGCTGAAATTCAGTGCCATGCTTGGCTGGCACTGTCTTTTGATGGTTAAATAGTCCTTTACACTCTTTTCCTTGTTCAGTGCTGCCATGCCCAGGAAAAGCAGAGCAGCAGGGGAGGGAGGCAAAGAGGCAAGAACAAGACCTCTGCTCTGATTGACAATTGTAATCTTCCTGGGTATTGTTAGGAGACATCTTTCCGCACTTGATAAACCCAGCATGATTACATGAAACATATCCTTTTAAAATATATTTCTCTTTTCCATAAAGCAGGTAAAGCCAACTGCATTTAGAGCTAATTTCAGTTCCTTTGTACAGTGTAGCATTTGGATGCCCTCTTAAGGATGCTAGGTTTGAAAGTTTGCCTTATCAACATCCTATTCTTGTAACCCCAGAGAAGCTCTTAACACTAATGATAGAAAGGACTGGGTAGATTGGGAGTCAGACAGAGCCATAGAGCTCTGGAGTAACAGGAGACCCTTCCCCAAAATACACCTTCCTTTCCTACACCATTATTTCTTTAAGGCAGACTGGGGAGGAAGAATACACACGCTCAGTCAGCTACTGTGTGCAGAAAGATGTAACCAGACATTGACCACCAAGATCACCAGCCATGGGAAAAGACATTTTGGCCCAATTCTTCATATCCATCATCCCACCAGTTCTGTGCTGCTGCTGGTCATGGTGCGGCTGAAGAGGGGGAAGAATTGAAATATCCATATATCCATAAGCACAGTTTCTCATCTACAGCAATTTACACCGATCAAGGCTCTACCTTCATGTACCTGGCAATCTGGAGGAAAGAGTCTGCCTCCTGCTAGGCAGTTACTGACATGTTTTTGACTTTCCTACACCGGCTCTGCCCTCCTCTGCTTTTCATTTTCCACCAAAGAGAAAACATAAAGGAAGCAATGATGAACAGGCAGCTGTGGTCAACAGAAGAGGTAGGATGATCGAGAGAGATCCTATCTAAAAGTTCACACAGAAACAGAGACTTACTGGCATCAAGAACAGCAGAGCCTGGAACAATGTCACTGAAAAACAAATTACACACAGACGCTATCCAAGCAACTTTCTTTGGTCCAAACCAGTCAGATATTTTTGATATCCTGCAGCTTCAAAGAGGATAACAGGCAGTTGAGTGCTAGTGCTGAAGATCACGTTAGCCCTATGGGATTATTCAGGTCATGCTAAACAGCAAATTCAGTGGATTAAAAGAGTCCTCATTC
>NW_009613298.1:22017-72495 GCF_000690535.1 Cariama cristata
ACAGTCTGCAAGTTACACAGAGGGGCTGAGGATGCTGTGTACGTTGCATGTCTTGTGTAGCACTTTATAGTCAGACAAGCTCAGCAAGGGGCATCTGCCTTCCTAAAAATTACCATTGACCCATTCCTGTTTAGGAACATTGAGAACCAATGGACTCGCCCAGTAGCTATGTGAAAACCTTTTTGCCAAGCCATGCAGAACTCACTTTTGTGTCTGCAGTGTATCAGCATTGTATTACCATGACAAAACCAAATTACCACCATTGAGGATAGCCTTTGCTAATACAACAGTCCTTCTATAGTAATATACTCGTGTGCACAAATGATAGCACAATGGAGTGGATGTGTAACTGCTATAGGATCTCTGCCGTAGCGGCGAACAGTTTTTCACCTTCTTTATTGTCTTACCCGAGTCATTCTCCGTCCAGACGTCAGCGTAAAGTTCAGCGGCGCAAAGCTCGCCTACCATCAGTGCAACGTCGCTGTCTGACGTGAACATGCTGTTCCTGCAATTGCTACAGAGCAAAGGCAGGACGTCCCCAGTTGTCATTGCAAAACATTTTGGGGGGGTTCTGCTGTGTCAAGCACTATCCTTGCTCTCATTACAGGTCAGTGGAATCATAGGTGTACAATGACCAAAATGAATGTCGTACCAACGCGACTAATACTGAAACCACCCACAGTAATTAAGGCTGTATTTCAGAAGTCAATTATAAAAAGTTTTTATAATCATTACAAATGAAGATATTGTATTGCCTGGGAAAGGAAGTCCTAGGACAGGTAGAAAGAGAGGCACCCAGCTTTCTAACCCAGCTCCTACCACACACTCGCCAACCCCCACGTGCTGAGACCCGTCTGGCACACAACAGAGCCAAAGCTCTCCAGAAAGGTCGTTTTGGTCGTCATCGTTCCATGGCCCATTTGAAAAAACAAATCCTTCAATGAGTAAGTGAGCAAATAATTTTTTTTTTTTTTTGTGGTGTTTCTAGTGGTGTTTCTGCTTGATTTTTCAAAATACCTGCTGCTGAGGTGGGGTCTCTGATGTCTAACGGGGATATAAACTGTGCAGTTCCCTTCCCTTCAAGGGGAGCTGTGATGGGGTCTCCCCTCTCCCCCACTGCCCATGCTGGAAAACTTGTAGGAATTAAATATCATTGAGACTGCTACCTCTGTCAAAACTGGTAGAGATTAGCTGACAGACTTGAAAAATATTATGGAAACTGATAGACAGAGACACCTACACAGTGCTTGGGATGGCACAGAACTGCTTTCCAGAGAAAAACTGGGCTAAAAATGAAAACGGTCAGTCTCTGAGCAGGTCAAGACGTGGATATGAGCTTGTTGGTAACGGGCTGACAGATTCCTTGCAGAGGCAGACAGCTCTCCTGAGATTCAGTGAGCAACATAAGAGAAGGATTTGGTTTAGAGTAAAATGCTAAACCATGCACGAGGGTTTAGGAGGACAATTCCTCCTAAGACTAACCTCAATCAGCAGTTTCACAGAGTAGCTTTGACCTTGCAATCAGCACATTATGGACTCAAGTCCTATATTTGCACCCAAAGGTCCAAATTAGAAGCTGAAGCAGTTACTTTTCCACCCTTGATTATTATCTTACTGGTATGTAAGGTCAGCACACAACAAAACTTTTAAAAGACATCTCACTAAGAAAGTCATCAAAAGATGTCACTTGTCATTGGTATAATGACAGGGTAGCGTGCCACTGTAACAATTTGACAAAGGTTTTTTCCCCAAAGTTTGCAGACGTTCCTGGGTGTTTTTTCAGCTAAGAAAAATCACCAGGAGCTCCCACAAAGGACTCCTCGAGGGTAGGAGATGGCAAAGCTGAACATTCATCACCAGCGGATCAGGGAGCAGATGGAAAAACCACAGTAAGAGGTTGCACCGAGTTTGCTGTTTCTTTAAGTCACTGATGGATTCACACATGATGCAACTAGACACAACACAGCACTTGCATCTTCCTGCATCAGTGATTCTGCAGACATAGATCTTCCCACCCTCCTCTTCCCCCTTCCAAGGCCCAGACATATTTTTTGTCTGCAACTGGATACAATCACTTTCTGCATACAAGCCCAGCAAAACAAAACATCCGATTTTCAGTTCACAGAGCTGCCATGGCAGAAATAAATATTATTTTGTTTGTTGGGGTTTTCTTTCTGGTTGCTGCCGTTTTGTTTTCCAAAATCATTGTTCTGCAGAACAATTTAACAAAATGTATTCTTCCCAATTCAAGACTTTGCAGCTAGCTGCATAGTAGTTGGGTTCTCATTGAAAGAGTCAACCCTTCCAAGCCAAAACCCAAACTTCTCCGAAATCTCGACCTCTAGAGAACTTTCTAAATCAGTGAATCTAAGACAAGCACTGGGCCTCCTTCCAGTTTCAACAGGAAGCCACTGAACAACATCTCTGCAGTGACTGCCACAGTTTGCAAGCAGAAGATAACACCCTTGGTTTTGCCTCTCTGCTCGGAGCCCACCATGGCTGAGGGAAGGCAGCTGGGCACAAGCTAATCCGTTCCTCATTCCCAGTCTGAACTTTGTTTGCAATTGGTATCAGCATCGCTTGGGAGGCACGGTAGCAACTGCTCGTCTGGCTGATGCCCCTAGCAGTGTAGGATAAAACATCCAGCAGCACAACGGCCTTGCATGAACCAGTGCGGCTGTACTGGGTTTTCAGAAGCGTGTCACTTGATGTGCTGAATCAAGTCAGGGGATGAGCCCTCCTTGGAAGAGAAACCTGCTCAAGTTTGGGCTTTATGATCCTGATACGGACTCACCAAGCTCAAAAGGAGCCTGAACTCCACTTGCAGGGGGCAGCTCCAGGATTTGGCATCTGTTTTCTCTTTTTCTCTCACTTCTCACTTCAATTGCCTGACCTGGTGGTAATTTTCCTCTCCCTGGTGCCTCCCTCCCCATCCTTTCCTTCTCTCTTCCCACCCTGTCAGCCAATGACAAAAATAGAGATGAGAAAAGACACAATTGCATAAAAGAAGGGATTTTTCCATCTTTAATCGCAGAGGGGGATTGTTTTGCACGCTGCCTCACTGCAAAAGCATCGCAGGTTAAGCAGGTAAGATTTGGAGGGAGGCTGTGTGATGCATCGAGCCGAGCCTGCCCCTTGACCTCCAGCTCCCTGCCTGCTCTGCCTGCAGCTTTATTGAAGGCACTGCTTGTGAAATGGTACCAGCGATGATGCTTCGCATTTTTCTAAGCAGTCTTTGTGTGGAAGGAGTAGTCGTATCAAATCTGCACCCTGCGTGGTGTGCTTACCTTTAACGGGCATACCTGGGGAGCAATATTTCCCTGGTTTTGCATCACTAGTAAAAAACTACATGCTTCTGTGCAGACGCTAGCTCTGTGGCTCAGCAAATACAATGCTGTCGCACTCCAAGGTTAGAATCCATTTAAAGAAACCTGAGTTACTGACAACTTAAGGATGAAGAAAAAAAATTTAAGCGACACTTACCTTGGATTTTGGCTGGTTGGTCTTGGGGCTTTCTTTTTCCTCAACAGGGACTGCTTCACCGGGCTTTTCGTAGCTAGAGAAAAAAAAATAATATTGTAAGAACAAATCAAAAGAAGAAATGACATCAGCATACCATTTTTAAAAAGCTCCATTTGTTTTATGGTTTATTTTGATTTTTGCTTAGTATTACAGCTGATCAGATTAAACTTTGCAAAAAAATATTCATCATAGGTATAGCCTCATTTTTGTTGGACAACATTAATGCTCTGATCTCTGTTCACTTGAAGTATTGCTACTCTCCTTCCAGTCCCTTCCTTCCTCACCAGTTGCCACATTTGAATCTGAGGCTTGCCCCAGAACTGCTCTGGGACACCTCATCACGTTCACCTGGGTGGTTTACCACCAAACTCAGTAGATTTTTCTGCTCCCCAACTGAACGATTACAACAACACAAAGTTAACAAAGGATGAATTTCCAGGTACCATCAGCACAACTTCCAGGATGATCACCCATACAAATCGGGGCAATTTCTTCCAGTTCCACCAACACTATGGCAAACTACTCAAGCGTTTCTGAACACAGAGTGAAGGAGCAGAGGTGGTTCCTCTGAGCAGCACGTGCTGCTTTCCCTTGTGAGCGGGTGTTCATTGCCTTTTATTTCTTCTCCGTGCTGATCTCCAAGCTGAGCAGCCCTGTCCTTCACCTCCACGCATCCCACAGTCATTTGTACCAGCACAACCTACGTTCAAACCAAAGGAAAGCACTGAGAGGAGATACCAAGCCCATGGCGCTGCTAGCCTAAGGGACAGTGGCACGATGCTCAGCATTTGATTGTACATTCCCCATATAAAACTAATTGATCATGTCTTTTCAGTGGACCACCTACAGCTCTCAAAGTTTAACCAGATGGAAGCAGAGAGACTCCATTCAGAGATTTGAATCAACAAAATATAACCACAAAAGTAAAATTATTCCCATTATGTTTTTTTTAAATGGATACTACTCAGTAGGACTACATAAATTATTTTCTCTAGAGTACTTTGGCCTGGACTTGTTAAATACTTTTGAGACGTTTCCCAAAACAACTTTTTTTAGAAAGATGGATTTATCAAGATTATAAATTTCCCCTGGAAATTCACTGTAAATAATTTTTTAACCTACTTTTCTTCCTCGCTCCCTCCCCAGGAGCTCTTTGTCTCACATCAGTGCTCTGCCACTCTTGGATCCTACGAGTCCTTCTGCCTCAATGCTTCTTGGGATAAAATGATCTTTACTAGCAGCTCTGATAGAGCTGATTTAAAGCGGCCTTTCTCAATTCATGCGTTTCACAGTTCCTCTCTCTCCTCTCTGCTCTGGCAGCTATAATTACTGGTGTGTTTCATTTTATTAGAAAAAAAAAAAACCCAAACCAAACCAAAAACCCAAGAAACAAGCGACAAACTAAAAAAACCCAAAAGGCATCCTAAAGCCCTCTTTCCCCCCCAATCTCCATCTCTTCCTGCCAGAAATGACCCCCAGTGATCTGTGCTCAGGATGGCAGCGGGGCTGCCTGAGCCAGATGGGAGCTGCTGAAGACCTCGGAGATCAAGCCGCCAGCCTTCAATTTTGACATTTGGTCGTGGGTGGCAGATTTCTTCCTTTCACACTTAAAAATGTTGAAAACCACAGTAGTTCTGTTTGATGGGGAATTGGAGGCTGATTAACCTTATCTTCTTATGTGCAGATGCAGATGTTGAGAAACAATTTCCCACCCACATTGGCCAGAACCGGTCTTTGGACCATTAGCCAACACACAATATGCCTTCCTGAGCCCTAAACACTCCATATGTTGCACAGACCTCCAATGAGGTTTTGGTGCCATTCGGTGTGTGGGAATCAGGGGAAAATAAAGTTTGCTTCTTCCTATGGTGCCCTACAACTGCCCTGGAAAACAGCCCTGAGTACCCCTAAATTTTTAGGATCGTTGCACAATATTTTCCTGACGGACCAAAAAAAAAAAAAATCAGCCCCTTCTCCTATGCCAGGCTCCCCCCAGGGTGCGATGCTGAACCAGCAGGACCTTTCCCATTACAGATGGTGGGAGCGAAGACAATGCTTCCCTTTTTCTTTTTTGAACTAAGGAGGATCGTTCTTTATGTGCTTTTATTAAACCATGTACCTGCACCGTGAGCTCAAAATGACACTTTTGAATAATTTAAGATAACGATAATAGAAACATTAAAAAAACTCTCATAGAGACCAAACCCAATTCCTCTCGCAGCTTCTGAATTAGTTTTTCGCTTGTAGCCACTTCTGCTCTATCTTAAGAGCTATAAAAAAAAAAAAAAAAGCACGATAGAAGGGAATATTAGGAAATTACTAATGCTTTTTTGAAAGCACCTATTGCTTAATCTTCTGCAGTCCTATTTCTGGATTCCTGTGCAGCTTTCATCTTTACACTGAGTGTTTTACAAGACACCTCGCACACTCGCAGCCCGAAGCCAAAGAGGACGGGTTGGTTTTGCGCATTTTTCCCTGCAGCTGTTTTGTTCCAGTGGAGATGACGCCTCACTGGGTCAGGACTTTTTTTTTTTTTAAAGGGATGAGCTTTATTTACAAGACAGCATTAACCATTTGGATCTCCTAGCTCCAAATTTCTGGATATATTAGGTTTTCTTTTTTTTTTTTTTTCTTTTAAATTCTATTTGTAAAGCTAGGAATGCTGGGTCTGACACCGCTGGGGACTTCGCTGCTTTTTCTTATTTTGCTTTCAGGAAGGCAGAAACACAAGCTACTCTGAAAACACTGGGATCAGGACATCATCTTTTCCCCAGCAACATCTGGAATATTAACAGACTGGAGAGGGATCGGAGTTGCGTTGGCTGAACCAATCTCCAGCAGGAGCCTCCCCCCGCTCTCAAGAAGGGGAAAAGCATCCGCGAACGTGAGGAGCAGCAGACACACTCACCGCTGCGTGACTCCGGTTTCATGCCTGCACTTCTCCCTTGATTTATGGGGCAGCTCATTTCCAGACCCACCTCCTTCAGGAGGAGGAACTTCAACTCGATGTGAATAATAGGGTCCTATATCTCTTAAAGCAGTCGCTGCTTCTTTCCGGGGTGGGGTGGGGGGGAATTCTAGCAAAGAGAATTATTTCTCCTCCCTTTGGATGGGTCTAAAAATGAACTGCACAGCCAGAGAGCATTTTGCATTTTTTTTTTTCAGAATAATAATAAAAAAAAAGATGTAAAGCCCATAACCCAAAACACAGCTCAAGACACCAAGGAGGAGATCCCGCAACCCATTCCTGTCGTTAAAGCCGCACAATAAAAGACATGCACGCCTTCCGCCCATTCAATCTCTCCCTTACATCTATATATCTATATACACATGCCCCACAAAGGCATATTTTCTACGTTAAGCCTATGGATTACTGGCTCAGGCCCTTACAAAAAAAAATTAAAAAAAAATGTTGCCACGGCAACGAGCCAGGGGTTGCTATGGCATCTTGGAGCCGAGCAGCTGGGCCAATCCCCGCTCCCTGTGAGCTGGGAAGGCGCAAAGCCTCTAAATTTAATGTCAGTGCGGAGAGGAAGGGAAGCTGTTGAGGCATGCATGATGCTGAGCGTGCGCTTGCTAAATGCGGACAACATGGCCCCCATGATTAGGACCAGCACACTAATGAATATTCATTGGGCTGATTAAAGCAAAGTCAATTAACTACTTGACTGCTTGATTTTTTGCTGGATTTTAGTCATCTCTTTTAACCATTTTGCCACTGGGGATGCTCTTGTTCTCCCCTTCATCTCCCTCTTTC
This sequence comes from Cariama cristata, assembly GCF_000690535.1. Taxonomy (NCBI): domain Eukaryota; kingdom Metazoa; phylum Chordata; class Aves; order Cariamiformes; family Cariamidae; genus Cariama; species Cariama cristata. The sequence goes on from NW_009613298.1 coordinate 29,297, forward strand.
CTCCTCTATATTTCCTTACACTGGCAATTAGGGTTTAGATTTTTTTTTTTTCCTTGTCTTTATGCTTTTTACTGACAATAACCCATCCTACTCAGACTTTACGGCTCACTTTATTTCACCAGTAAATCAGTTCTTCTAGGGTCACTGTCTTCCACTACAGTTGTAGGTAAGCCAGAAGGTCAGAGATTTCCATCAAGTTTTTAAATCTCTTGTGCAATTTAATTCCAAATCCACGGCTAAGCAATAATGCTGATTTTCTACTTCACAGTGGGATTCTCCCCCATCACCGCAGCCCTTTGTTTTATAACACAGGGAGTTGCTGCGAGCCAGGTCAAGGGCTGTGGAATATTTTTTTTATTCTGATTTGTTATATCAGGATTCCTTCAGACGGACGACTCAGACCAAATGTTCTAGGAAACCTAAAGGGATCCTAAAATAAAACAACAATTCATTAAAAATGGTTTTCAATTTAGAAAGATGTCTTTCTCCCAGTGCAGTGGTGATGTCATAAGACTGCGAAGAGGACTGCATATTTTATAAAGATCATTTTTCAGAATGTGCCTGCAAACTAAAACATGTGATTAAATTAAAAATAAATGAAAAATTGCTGGCTGAAAAAATTCCACATTTGTGAATTCAGCCCTTAAAACCTAACCTGGGAAAATACATTCATTTTCATCATGTTCTTTGGCTTGTTTTGAAAACTCTCTCAGGCTCTTGTGTTATGTGTACAGAACTGTGTCAGAGAAAGATGCATTTACATGATAGTTATGACTCTCCTGGAGAGGAGTTATTAATAGTTGTAAGTAATATATCTGATGGGGAGAGCGCAAAACCTGAACATAATCACCCAGCATTTGGGCTCGTGTCTTTGTCAGCAATTGAAGTAAAAAGGTGTAGAAAAAGGCAGAGTCTACAGTGGGGTAGGGACAACACTGACTTCCAATATTGTATGTGTAATTCAGCTACTTGCAAGCAAAAAAAGGGGAAAAAGTAGTGGAAGAGGAATGAAGTGAGACAGAGCATAACCGAGTGGGGTAAGTTTGCATTATTTTTAACTGCAAAGTAAAAAAGAATCAATTTCCATTATATAAACTCCATGGACATACAGGTTTCTCTATTACTTTGCTGGATGATGCACACATTTATGTGGTTTTATACATATACAGTTATAAAAACAGATAGCTGCTTTTCCAGCATGCCACTAAATTGTGGAAAACAGGGAATTACAACGTTTTCCTACACAAGTTGTATTCTGGGAGCGCTACAAGCAATTTCTCTGCAAACTCGTTGCGTATAGATCATCCCTCTATTAACGCCGTTATCCCAACTTTTAATCTTGTCATTTGCAACCAAATATTCAGCGTCTGTTTGGACCCTACGAGTCATTCAGGTTTCACCCCGTGGTGGCTAACGCTGCTGGAAGGATGCAATCGCAGGCACGATTTGGTGTGCACGTTCCCAGATCGTTGAGATGCCGCCCTTCTTTTCAGAGCTTTATGTTTCTGCCATCAAAATCAGAAATCTGCATAGCAACACTGAGCTCTGTAGGGCAACGCATTTCATTTACCCAAATCTGAAGAAAAATCACAATAAATAATTACCTATTTACAAATCTTGAAAACAACAAAAGAAAAGAAAGGAGAACGTGTTAAGCTGCCACATTCAATAGAAAGAAATAAATATTGGGAGCTCTTTTTCAAAATGATGCATTTTCATCTATGTGCAGTGGAAAACTCTTCACAGGGGGCAATATGCAAACATAGATGTACACACACAAAGAAAAGTAAAATAATTCCATTCTCACAAAAAATTTAGCGAATTGGATTCAAATTCTAACTGGGTCACAAATGCAATGTAGTCAGCAACCTACAGCACAGGGAGGAAAAAAAAAAAAAGAAAAAAAAGACAAAACCCCACCCCAGTGCCATGCAACTCAGCAGTCTGCAATTCCTGGTCATGAGAGGCCACAGCATTAGCCAGGCAGGGTGTTGCAGGTCAGGATTAAGACGCATTAACAAATTCAGATGGAGGAAGCTTGCCCAGCACCTGCCCACAATTTGCCAATTCTCTTCGTCTCCCTTCCATGTGAATCTAATTCCCTTTTTTCTCTTGGAGGAGGATTTTGTAAAAAAATCATGTTATTCTGGGTAAAATTTGCATCCCTGAGTGTGAAAAGCATTTTAGCTCAAAACCCACACAAGAGTAAGAACTACATGATTATTGTGCTTATATTGTGAATGATGCTGAGATAAAAAACACTCAAAGACTTGTGCGTGTGTGCGCATGCATACACACACACACGGACAAATGACAGTAAACAACATCTACGGTGGTTCTAAGATACATGGCAAATTCTATAAACTATTAAAAAAACCCCAAACATCACAAAAATACAAATCCAGAATCTACATCTGCACAGCGGAAAATATTCTGACCGCAAACCCATTGCAGGAGCAGTAAATTCAGGGTTAAGTCTCTGGATTCCTGTCTGATACTCTCAGCCTTTCATCATGTCTCTATGAATTTTTATTCCTGCACTCTGGGGTAAATTAAGGCTGATGGTGTCAATATGGAGTTTTGAGCCTTATTTCGATATTTCTTATGTTTCGCCTGTTTAATTCAGACCCTTTAAGTCTGATTTTTCAACAATTTAGGAGGAGGGCTTGGGACTTTCTAATCCACTTGTGAAATGCCGTATTTTCCAGGAGGTTATTTCCCACCGAACGCCCCCCCAAGTCATCCTATGCACGTTGTGTCAAGGCAGTAGCCATTTTCCCAGGCAGAACAAATTCCTCATCGTTCCATTCTAGCAACCTGACGGCTGATCAACCCCCTCCAAACCGCCAAAAGCGGGAGCACCCCAAAGCTGCGGAGATCCTGAACTTTTGCATCTATCTGCTTTTGCAAAACAAACCCCCAAAACCCTTCAGGAAAAGCCTGATGTGTTTGAGATTAAAAACATGATGCGTCTGGGATTAAGGCAAAACACGTTTACAGACCTCGCAACGCTAACCAACCAGAACAGTTATCTAATACGCGATACATGTGATTGCTTGAATAACGTTACAGTAGACACCGCGTCCCTTCCTCCCTGCGTGCATACCCCTCTATGCATGCACACACATGGTATTTCTAATAGGATCTCTTCTCCCCTCTCTCTCTCTCTCCCCCGCTTTCACAATCTGTCGCTCTCCAATCTGCCCACTCTGCTCTATTTTCCCATCCAATATTCCCCCTCTAACACCTTCCCCTCCTCTTCAGCCCCCATCCTTGCTCCCTCCATCTTCCCCCTCCTCCAGGCTCTGTTATCGGCCACGTTAGCCCCGGCACTGGCTTTCGGGTCTGTGGACATTCAAAGCAGTTAGCAGACTGGTTAAAAAAAAAAAAAGGATAGGAAAAAGCAATTTCTCCCCCTACTACTAGCACTTAAATAAGGCAGTAACTAGCTCCTCTAATAATTTGGTGCCTAAAATCAATTTTTCATAGAGATGGGCTACATTATTAATATGCAATCGTACTTGGTGCTATTTTATCAGAAACTTTACAAACAAGTTCACTCTCTCTGCTTTACGGAGGGGAAGAAACAGCAGAGGGAAGGAAAAGGCTTGGTCAGAGCTCCCTAGCAGGCTGGTAGCATAGCCTGAAATAAATTAGGTCTCCTGGGTTCCAGTCCAGTGCTCTACCCATTCGTCTCTGACTAAGAAACAAATGCAGAGAGGCCAGAAAATGTGTAAATTGAAGCAACACTTCACTGTTCCTTGTAGTCTGTAGAATAATTACTAGATGCAGATGTAGCTAGAGATGCCCGAGGCTTTGGTGATGCCAGGGATATATTTGTAAGATCTGGCATTTCCTCCAGACCATCCTGCTGCTCTTCCATGTTGTAGGAACTATTTGCTCTGGCTGAAATTTGGCCCTAACTTGGGATGCACAGGACACAAACACATCTAAGCGCAGCAACTGGTTTAAGGAGTTCAGGGGAAGCATCAGCCTTTATCTAGGCCTGGCAGGATTACGGATATAAGTATTTAATTTCCCAGAAGAGAAAAAGCTGGCGGCCAGCTTATGTGTGCCTACACATGGACACATATATGCACACACGGGAACACGCTGAAAGCTCCACCACGGCACTCGAGGAGGGGGAGAAATGGCTTTTACACAGCGTGCAAGATAATAACGGCTCTTGTGAAGAGGGGAGAAAGATATATAAACTCACACTATTTTGACTTATAGGTCTACCTTGTGGGTGCCCCTTGCTTTGTGCCATGCTGCACAGCTCATGGGGACAAGGCGAACACCGACCCCGTGGAGAGGTGGGCATGTCAGAGCATCGAGCCCCTGCATGGGACAGGGCAACGCAGAGCAAGGACTGCTCTAGGATCTAGCAGCATAAGGATCCTAGAAGATTAGGACAGGCTGTTTCCCTTTCCAAAAGACAGAAGCACCTACCACTAGGAGAATGAACACTGCCACATACGGAAAGTACTAAAACAAATAAGAAACTGATGCCATTCCTGCAGACCAAGCTAACACCGCATTTAAGAATAGTTTTAAATAGAGGAAAAAATCCCAAAGCTCCTTAAAAGTCCAGAAAGCTAAGTTAAATTCTCAACTCTTCTAAATTCACATCTGCGATGCATGGTATTTAGACAGAGTAAAAGACAGGGTAACTGACACCATGGACTATTGCAAAGCGATGCCTGCATTGCACAGCAAGAGTCAGGGAGGGACTCGCAGCTTTCAGAGACAGACCTGCACAGCTCAGAACAAGGGGCTGCTCTAAAAGAGTGGTTATCCAGCAATCTCCTGGTGCGGGCTGTGGTTGTGACGATGATTACTGGAGGAACCTCAGCTATTCAAGCTGTTCCCCAGCTTGGAACACGCAGATCAGGCTCCCCAGTTCAAGAGAGACGTGAACATACTGGTGAGAGTTCAAGGAAGGACCACAAGGATGACAAAGGGAATGGAGCATCTCTCGTATGAATAAAGGTTGAGAACACTGGGACTGCTCAGCCCGGAGAAGAGAAGGCTCAGGAGGGATCTTTTTAAAGTCTATAAATACCTGAAGGGAGGGTACAAAGAGGACAGAGCCAGGCTCTTTCCAGTGCTGCCCAGTGACAGGACCAGAGGCAATGGGCACAAACTGAAACATGGGAGGGTCTGAACATCAGGAAATGCTTTTTTAACTGTGAGAGGGACCAAGCCCTGGCACGGGTTGCCCAGGGAGGTTGTGGAGTCTCCATCCTCAGAGATACTTAAAAACCAAATCAAAACAAACCCCACCACTATCTGGACATGGTCCCTGGCAACTGGCTCTAGGTGGGCCTGCTTGAGCAGGGACATTGGACCAGATGATCCTCAGAGGTCCTTTCCAACATCTGCCATTCTGCGATCCTATAAAATTTGCTTTTAAAAAAAAATCTTCATTATGAAATTTCAAACAAACATTTTGATGCACACTTTTCAAATATGACTTTATAAACAATTTCTTTATTACAAAGACAAAAAACCAGCTTTCTCAATCTGCAAAATTTCTGGCTATTCAAATTTCCTCATCAGTGGCACTGATGACTGAGAAACCTGAACAACCAGACCACCTGGGGATGTTTCCTGTTCAAAACTCTGAGGATCAAGCCTACAGCAAAGATTTCTGTGCACATCCAGGCTTCTTTACCAACAGGATGGCCTCCTTGCCTTGGGCAAGTACATCTTTATAGAAGGCATCCAAGAAGAAATCAGCCATGATAAAGATGTGAAATGTCACAGCAACTTTTAAAAGGGCTCCAAATCTGAACTCAAGGACTAGACTTGTAAATATGGCTTACACAGCTAGCAAAAAACATTTGCAATTATGTACCCATACACAAATTCCTAAGTTCTGTGATAGATTTGTGAGGTGTGACTAATTCACCCAACACAAAGTTGGCACCTTTGTGACACAGCGCGTGCACCCTGAAAAGCTTCTGGCCACTTCCTTCTCCAAAAGCTCTTAAAGAAACTGAACTATCATGGCATAAGAGGGAGCATCCCCTTCTAGATTCCTAACTGGTTGCAATATGGGAAGCCAAAGACAGGAAGAAAAAGCTTTCACAGTGATTGAATCTGCCAGTAGATTGTCCCAAACATCTTGGTGCTCAACTTGCTCAAGTGACTTGGAAAAAGTCAGAAACAGTAAAAGGACAAAGTCTGCTGCCAATAAAAAGTTATTTGAGAACCATTTCTTCCAAAAAACCCCAAACTAGTTATTATTTATTTCTAAAAGATCTCACTATACCTGATGACAGAATAATAAAACAATGTCAGTAAGCAGAGATACAGAAAAAGAATAACTGTATTTGTCAGGAGGCCAATCCACTGCTGGACAGAGGGTACTGGACCAGACAAACCCTCACCATACCTCTTCAGTAGTCCTGATACTTTGCATATCCCATTTCATTGTTTCAGACCTTTTGCACCACCGCAGGAGCACAAAGTCCATGTTACATCTGACAACCAAGGTCTTAATTTCTAACTTGAAATAAATAGCCAGTGTCCCACAACATTTTACTGGTATCTGCACTCTACAGGATTCTCAGCAATAAATTTTGTAGCCATCTGGATCTATGATTGTGTGGTGGATGGTATTCCTCCATTACAGAGTGAATGGAAACTTCATACAAGAGCAGACCTGAGGTCAGCTTTGACTCTAGAGTTCTGCTGGACAGCCATCAAACACGTTGCTGACAAATCAGAGGTTAGTGAAAATGCAAGTATGGAAGGATTTTCTTGGTTGTCCTGCATATGTCATACCCTTGCACATCTCTGCTGTTGTGATTGATGACTATGCTGCAAAATTATGATATACTGTACAGCTGAGCCAGTTTTATCTTACAAACCTGTTAAACTTCTGCATGCACACCATCAGGTACTAATAGCAGTCTGCCCAGAGATGGTGACACAAGTACTTTCCTCAGACCTGACTGAAAAAATCCCCACTCCAGCAGATCCTGAGTCGGGGTTTCCAAATTCCTTAAACCAGGCAAAACCAAAAACTTTTCCTGCGTGAGAGAAGTGACACTGGGAAAATGTGTACTGGGAAAGGACAGAAAGAGGAACTCTTTGAAATCAACTTGAAACCAATTCCTACTCTCTTGAGTTTGGTTAGGAGTGACATAACTTTCCTGTGCTAATACAAACTCATTTGAAAATCAGGTTAGGGAGAGTCAAAAGCAGTGCCTCTGGCTTTAAGTAAGGACATAACCTTCTTTTTTGTTCCTAGTGTGCCTGCGGGCACCCAAAACCCAGAAGACTTCACATCCTGCCATCTTGTCCTGATGGTGGGTGCAAGAGGTTGTGTATTATCTCACTTGATATTGCAGCCCACGAGACATCAAGACCCATCTTAACTCCACATCTCAGTGCATAGATTGCCCATGTGGAGATCCCAGCTCCAAGGAAGCCCTGAGATGCACCAGAAGTCAAATGCGTCCAACTTGCACAGACTTTTCAGAGTCAGAGTAGCCCATCTCTGTGCCCCCTCCACCCATACCAAGTATCTGCCCTTTGACTTCACTCTCTCACCCAACAAACCCTTCGTGCTGCTCAGTGTTTGCAGGACACGAAGCCACCTCTGCACTGAGCCAACCTATTTCAACAAGTGCAACTGGGAGGCAGAAGCAGCATGAGTGCACCAGTGCAAACGTGCCGCGGCCCTGGCAGAGCCACGAGCGTGCACGTCACCTCTCCGGGAACTTGTTTGTATTCTTTGCAGAATGTTGAAAAATATCTCTGACCCCCAAACATTTACCTTTTGATCGGAGGTTTCCAATGTTGCTGTAGTGTATTAAAGCTGAGATGCTCATAAAAAAACCCTTTGTGTCAACATAGTAAATGACTCTAATTAGGCTGGTGGTGCAATGAAAATGCTTAATTCATTCTGATGAGGCAGAAGGAAGAGCTAAAATGTTTATAGACAATGGGTGAACAGGGAGATATAATGCTGAGTGCCAGCTTTAAATGCAAATTACCGCAGAAATCTTTCCCTCTCCACCATCCCATTCCTCCCCCTTCTCTCTCTCTGTCACCAGCACCACACTGTAATCTCCTAGTGCAGTAATTAGAAGTGAAAGGAGCCACATAGAGGGGCCTCTAAAGGCAACACTAAAGAGAATTACAGAAAAAAATACCTGCCTTTAATAGAAGACGGCACCATTTTCCAAAGCGCACCACCATTGCAGCACTTAGCATGGTGGTAGGATCAGAGAGGTGATAATTTGGAGGGGTGTTACTGAAATGGTATGTAAATTCGTTGCATTTCCCCCCCACTCCCCATCTGAACTGGCTTCATCTATAGTGTCTGTTCACGGGGCTGGGGCCACTTTGCCTTTTGGAAGAAGGCCAAGCCAGCACCAACAAGCAAACGTTTGGGGGAAGGCAACTCTCGTGGTGTTTCTTCCCCTCACCAGAAGTATGGAGCTGCAAGTGGAGAAGCATAAGCTTGAAAAAACTCAGCCTTGAAGTTGCCAAGAGAGAGTAAACATGGCAACCTTGCAAGGTCGTCCTTAGAAATGTTTGTCATCACACTTGCAGTATCTCAGCTTCTAAAAGAAGAGAAGTTATACATTTGGCAAGAAAGAAGAGGTGAGAGAACTGAAGAGGACAAAAAAGGAGGGAAGGTAGCCAGTGTTTGGTTTCCATATAGGATATGACACTTTTTCCTTTAAATGTTCTCATTCGAAACCTCTGGAATAGCTTTTCCTTGAGAATTTAAGAAATGCTCCTGCTGCCAACTTGACAGTGCCTCATGTTTTAGGATCTCCAGTATCAGCATGGACACAGCAGCGCACAGCAGTATACAGCTGTGTTTTAGAGTTTCACATCTGGAATCTGAGCTAAAATTGGGGTTTGTTTCATCTTCTGTGAATCAAGCGCTCTCAGTCCTGCTTCAGCATTGAACAAATCCCCTTTTTCTTCCCACACACAGGCACACACATCACCTCAGTACAGCAGAAGGTCAGAACAGGAGACCAGAAAAATCTGTCAGTCCTAGACTACAAGCCAAACAAACTCCCAGTAAAAAGCTGCTGAAATTACATTCTGGATTGAAGTCCTTTAAACAAAAATGTCTTATCTGCTCCTTGCGGTGGTGGTTGAGTCTCAAGCTTGAGGAGGAGTAGGTGGTGAGTGTGCCTTGATGCACACAAGCAGGATAAGGCAGCCCTGGACTTTTGCCACCAGAAGCTGACGAGGGCAGGGCAAAGGGGCAGATATCAGGTAGAATTTTTGTGGGGACTATGAATTTTTAATCATCTTTCCAGGCTAACACAGTTGCATTGTTAGTGGACAAGGTCATGCTCACTCCAGGCACATCATTTAACACCGCGTTCATCCCTCTAGGCAAGGCTGGTGACATGCCCCTTGCCCTTTTCTGCAGGTGGCCTGACCACAGCAACCAACCTGGGCTTGCTTTTCCTTAGGGATTTAACACCCTTTAGGAAAGCTGCAGGAGGCTGCGGTGTGCTGCTGGAGGTCAGGAGTCAGACCCTGCTGCCAGACCATGTTTTGTTACCAACTCCCACTCAAGCTGGATTTCCTGACTTAAAATATTTTTATTTGCTAAAAAAACACAAAGATGATGTTTCTCCCCTCCCTTAAGGCCAGTATGCAGGAGGTCCAGCTACATCCCAGAGGCTGGCCTGGGCAAAGTCACATTTCTGCAGGACAGTTATCACAGAGGTGTTGCCACATTTGTGCATTGCATAAATATAATGGATCACTCTCCCCTGCACGTCCTCATTTGCACAAACAGGACCACAGAAGCCCGAGACAAAGCTGGACTTGGAAAAAGGCACGACTTGCTCGTGCGTGTGATTCATTCCCAAGGCTCGGCTCTGCTCATTCGTAAAAGAGTGAGCTGTCTCTGACCCTCAGAGCCCTCTCAAACCCCTGATGTGTAGGTGACGCCGGGCTCTCCTCGAGGATGCCCCTGGGCGCAGCGCTGCGTGCCAACAGCTCCCTCTCCCCCAGCTGCAAGTTGGAGCATCCCACCGTCTCTTTCTCTCTCACCCTCTCTGTGTTTGCTCAGTGAGACAGAAGCAATACCAGTTTGCAGCACAATAAACCATGTAAAGGAAGCATCAATTAACTAGAATACATGGATATAGTATTTAATTAACTGATAGGCTCACAGTTACCGTATGATGTCATGGAAACCTCAAATCTCCTGGGTGCCGCCTCACACATGCCAACCGGGAATTGGAGCCATCACAAATCCCATGTAAAGTTTGAATCCTGATATTTTTAATTAAAAAAAAAAAGAAGATTCTGACTCTCTTAAGTGCCTTTTAATTGACATAAATGCGTGCACATCTTTGGTACTGCAGGAGCCCTGGGTGTGATGACTCTCGCAGATTGGAGGCCAGCAGCATTACTCACCCATTCAAGGCCACTGCCATTAACCATGGCTTTGTGTTAAGGAAGTAGAAGAATGAGCCCACAAGGCTCTAAGGAAATAAAAAGAGGGAAAAATCATACTGGATGGGTTTTCAAGGATATAGCAAGATAATTCACTGCATTTACATTGCCTTTGATATGAGGATCTCAAAGTACTTTACAAAATAAAAATGCAAACATTTAGGGCTGATTTCCTGACTCCTAATTCAGCCTGAAAGCATCATTTCAGTCTGTAACTTCTTGTTCAGCACCTTTTAGGGAAGCAACCTGTCCCAAATCAAATACTGAATAATGTAACCTCATCAATTTAAAAAGCAAGTGTTATTTTGCAGGATCTACAGCTGTGGAAACTGAGGCAAAGGAAGGTTGGGGCCATTTGTCCAGAAGTCAATGGCTGTTGAGTGCCAGAGCAAGGAGAAGAACTGAGACACCCCAGTACACGCACGTGCTGACCGGTCAGAGCCAGGACCGGTGGAAGAGGGACCAGCACCCTCACAGTGCCCAAGCACTGCTAATCCCCCCCGGGATGTGCCCAGAGCTGCCGAGCATCCCTGCTCACACCAGGTCTGTCGGGGCCTCTCCTGCAGCACTAACTCTGCCTCCTCAAATAACTCCTAAATAATGCAAAAGTCTAGTTTCCCAAGTCCCAGGCTGCTGTAGTAGGTATTGAAGTTGAATCTTTGCGGCCCATAAACTAATACCAACAGTCAGCCTCAAACAACACTACAATAAAAGTGATTTTACTTCTCCAGCTGTAAACACTAATACTTTAGTTCCATTTACTGCAAGATATTTGTTGCCCAATTTTGTCCCAACAGCTTAAATTACAAGGAAAAATCCTGTATTAAAAACCATTAGGCTGAGACGTATTGTATACCTTCCTTTAGTGCTTTGACAGTAGAACATTAGACTTAAATACACTGAGACAGGTAAGTACAGTATTATTTTCTGTGAATGAAGGCGTGCGTTCGTTCTAAGTATCCATTGTCTGTGTTTATGTGTGAATTAGTTTATGGATTGTTCTTGACAGAGCTACAGCGCCCTCCCTTAAGGGCATTGCTGATATATTACCTTTGAAAAAGAATCACAATTTATTCATTCAAACAGAGCTCAAGATAGATGTGCACCGGAATATTTTGAAATATTGCATTATATACAAAATGAAATAGGGGGAAGCTAAATTACACAGCTATAATTACTTAGAGTTCAGGTGGCATCGTAAATAATCCATTCACAACTCACTCGGTGTTTATGTCACCAGAGCAATATAATTAACATGGTATAGATGGGAACTATGCAAGGCAGAAGCCCAATATACCCAGATCAAACACCCTACAACGTAAGTATAAAAACACACAAACACATACTATGTCATTCATGAAAATTCATATGAAAGGGGGCAAAAAAAAAAGGAGAAAAAAAGCAGCAGTTTGACAATTTTGAGGCCCTAGCCCTGCTAATACCACCAGCAACTCTTTGGAATAGTCATAGTTAAATTTATGGGCATGCTTCAGTGTTTACATTACAGGGGCAAAGATGGGTTTGCATTGACTGCATTCATGCTACCTATGAAATTCTTTCTGTGCTGCTCTAAAATTGGCTTCCTGGCTGTTTGAAATGAAATTGTTACAAGGAATAAGAACTTGCCAAACAAAACCTTGAATCTGCAAGTCATCATCCAGTCCTGCACCACAAATGCACAAATGCAGATACCCAAATTGAATTACTTGGAAATTATTAATAAGGTGTTAGGCAAAAACACACACAAAAAAGATTAAGAAAATCAGAGTATATTATTAAGGGAAAAACCCAAACATCAGGAGTCTCAATACAGTAGTTAAATTTGTAATATTTCCTATTTTACCTTCAAAACCTAAGATTTGTCCAGTCAAGTCTTGTTTCCAAAAAAAAAATAATCTCTACTCACACAGCAAAATGTACGTATACCTTAGCTGTGGAGGGAAGTTTTAGAAACAAGTGAAGGTGCCTTTCATGGGCTCAAAGAAGGAATGAGATAAGCAGGCAGCAAACTTAAAGTCCGTTAAAGTAACAGAAACGTTAGAGGAATAGGTTTTTGAGTGGGTTTGTCTGAGGTAGACAGCGTGAGGGACTGGAGAAAAGCAGGTTATTTTCCAAGTCCAAGGTGTCCTTAAGTTTCAGTTGCTTGAATCACAACAATATTTTTAGGGTGTATGAAAAACAATTGGACCAGTGTTACTCCATTTCTGACTCACCCCTTTCCTTCTCATAACATTTTTCTGGTTGCCACTGCCCTATATGTTATTTTAGTCCAATTTTGTTTCTGTAGCAGGGAAAGCAAAGGCAAGAAATAGAGTGGGGGGACAAACTCCCACCATTCCCCCCAAAGCAGAGGTGAGAAAGCAAGTTGGAAATCAGATTTTTTTCCCTTTACACCTTCTGCTTTTCACTGCTGTAATCGCCCTTTGCAGATAGTTTGTTACGTGCTTCTCCATTGAAGAGAGACCCAATGCAGTGCACCAGCAGAGGAGTTCTGTATGTTTGCTCTTGTACTGTTTTCTTGGTCAAATCTCTTTACTTTAAAAGCAAGGGGACTTTGCCCCCAGCCACCAGCTCTCCACTCCTATTAAAACCCTCTCTCTAGACTTAATTGTACCCTCCGAATAGAAACCGCAGCAAGCCCTGGAGGACACATCCTTCAAAGGGCTGCAGCCCAGCCTCCCCCAGCACCACCTTCAGCCTGGGGTTTGAATACACCATTTATACTGAAGATAGGGAAGATGCCCAAATAAGTTGGGCAAAAAGGCATCATTCCAGCCGGCTTCAGTGAAATCACAATTTCTTTTTTCCTGCAGTCGAATTGCAGGTACAAACAATGTCCTTAAAGAGTTTTGGCCCAGCACCGAGCGTGTTCTTGGCCTGCCTCATCACCTCGCAGCAGAGGTGTGAGCGGGCTGGCTCTCTGCCGTGCCGGGGAGAAGATTCAGGAGGTTAGACACAGAGCAGAGGCAAGCGCTGTGTCTTTTATTAAACAGCATCTGCCCTTCTTCTGGATATATTACTTTATGCCAAGTGGTGTGGATGTGTTTTTTTTTTTTAAAGTAAAGAATATTTAACGTCATATAAAAAGAAAAATGGTCCCTTAAATTATTTGTGGCATGTCCTCTGCGCTGTGGAAGAACAAAGCTCACTCTCCCAACGTGCCGCACCACAGTTCGGGAGCAGCAGTGACAGTCAGGAAAGAATTTATGGTCCCTGTGGAGAGATCTGCTAGGGTCCTGCAGAACAAGATAAAATATTTCAGGGTTGGGTTTTTTTTCCTCCCCCTTCTCTGTAGGGGTAGTAGAGATGAAGGATGTAAATCCATTTCCCAGGGAACAAGACCCCTCCAAAACACCTTCCCCTTCTGGAAGACAGACTTGGGTTTGCAGAGGGAAGTTAATAATCTGGTTTTGTTTCCATGATGTTCTTTTATCTGTTCCCAAGAAATTTTGCAGTGTGAACAGGAATTCTCCAAAGGTTAAAAACAAACTCTAGAAAGGACAAAAGAAAGCAGCACACTGGGTTCTCTCCCCCTTGGGCCCTCATGATTTTTTTTCTTTTTTTTTTTGTTGAGCAGGAGGTCTTTGGGGCAACACTTCATGATTAACATGATTCATGAACATGTGCAGAGGGCACTCCATCCAGGTGCCACCAGGGAAGCTGATCAGCCTCATGTTTTTAAATGCCTTTCACTGGCTGCTCCCTTGGGGCCAGGCTGATCTCAGGACTCAGTTGGTGGTCACAGCTGGAGTGCTACAGAGAAGGTTTGGGTTATTTCTCCAGAACCTGCTCAACCCCTTGCAAGCTGTCATTCCCAAGCCCTGCACTGAAAATTGATACAAACCCTGCACATTTATACCAAAACAGTAACTGTTGGGTTTCCAGTGCTGGAGCAGAACAGCATCACACTTACTGAACAGTTGCACCATCATTTTAGGTCTTCTGCCCTCCATGAGACAACCTCTTCCAAAATTGCCAAATTTCTTTCTCCAGACAGAGAAGCATCACGAGGTGAAATCCTGCACCCTCAAACACCCCTCCCCAACACACATCACTGAAAACAAAGGGCAGAGGTACTCAGGACCTGTGCCCTGCCCCATGCCAGGCTGGCTGGATGGGTGCCTGCTCTCCTCCAGCAGCTCTCTGGCCACCTTAGCACGGTGCTGGGCTGGAGCCAACGAGCCCTGCTGAGAGCTGCAGCAGAGGATGCAATAGCTGAGCATATCAGCTTCAGCACCAAGCTGTACAAATGCAACCGCAGGTCCAGAACCAGCTTTGTCCAGGCAGCTCAAAGCAGTTGCAAAAGAAAAACTGACAACCCCACCAAAGCATGTACTCGCCCAGGTGAGCACCTGCTTGTGCACTGGCCACCATCACTTCAGCATCTTTAAAGTGAACAGCAGAGTGCGATTGCAGTCACATCATCTCGGAGACAGGAGTCAGCCTGAATCAAAGTCCCCCCAAAGGAACAGTAGCTTTTCTGTAGGTTCAACAGTGTTTTGGATCTGGCTTGCAACCCTTGTGTCACCACTATCATTAGTATTGTCCTTCCATTTGCAACATCTTTTCTCCTTTGTCAGTCAGAACTGCCCAGAACAACTCAAACAGGTGAATTATTTAAAGTGCTGTTCCTGCCTCAAGATCTGCTATGGCTTATCCACCGACTTCAACCCAAGCACGTGGAGCGTTGCTTTTAGCAGTCAGCAAGATTCAAGGGCGGCCACCTCAGAGAGAAAACCTCTGGCTGATACAAAGTACCAAAGGTTCATTTACTCTAGTAATGCCATAGTAATTAATACTAGCTAAAAATGGTCATCTTTTAAAACACAACCCGTGAGCAGATAGATGCCTTCAATGTTAAGTTCTTCATCTTGAATCACCCTTAAATTTAATACAGAAAAAAGTAATGAACAGGGGGTTGATTGCCAGCACCAATGCTGCTCACACCTACCCACCAAGGCACCCTGCTGCAAACCATAGTCAGCACCAACTTGGGAGCAGGGACAAAAAACCCAAAGCCAGTCCCATGCACGGGCTGGAGGAAAAACATTTGTGTCTCCGGGCGAAAACGTTAAAAGCTACAGCCAGGTTTGCTGACCACCTAAAGCAAGCACAAGCAGCTACAGAGCATTTCTGGTCTCAGCCCCCTTCATCTCCAACAGCATTTTTATTTTTTTTTCTCCATGATCCCAAACAAAATCCCTCATCGAGGGACTGATTTCTCTGAAAATTAGCACATCAGCAAACTGCACATCCCACTTTCTGGTAAGAAGATTTCAAAGGCGGCTGCAGTCCCCCCCTTTCTGCTGCAGGGAAGTGGAACTAATTACCCCACAGTTTTGAAGCACCACTGGGCCAGGTTTGCCCCCAGGGCTCCCACCAAGGCAGTCACAACCCATCGGACAGTCTCTCTGCTACCAGATCGGCAAGGCACTCCGCATGGAGCGACAACAGCAGTAATAGATTTGATCTTATTATATTCATTTAGAAAGATGTTTATGGCAGGCTGACATGAATTTCAGTCCAAGCCTCGCTCCCTTCCCATAGCATCTGCAGCTCCCAGAACCTGCAAGTGGAGGCAAACATACTGTTCTTTAAAAATTGAAGATGTAGGTCAAAATGAAAAAATTGTTACTGGAGCCCTGCGTTATCCGAGCTCTTTACAGTTTCACCGAGGTGTTCTGGTGTCTCGGCTCTCTTAAAAATAAGGGTTAACAATAAAGCCTGAGATTCGGTGCATGGCTCATGAAGCCTCTTACAACGCTACGGAGATAGAACAATCTCCATTTCACAGAGGACCCAGATCCTCAAGTCTATGCAAGTATTTAGGCATTTACTTCTGAAGACCAGTGAGCTCTGGGACACGAATAGCTGCAAGGCTATCGAGACTGAAATAGCGAGGAGTCAAACCAGAACCCTTCCCCATCACACAGCAAACCAAAAGCCTGATCCCCAAACAGTGCCCAGGGTCTCCTGGGCCCCAGTCCTCTCGTACCACCCTTAGCTATAGCCAGTTCCCATCGTGGTGGCAGTTCAGATCAAGGCTAATTGTATTTGAATCTACAGGGTACCAATTTTCCAGCAAAGGGGTTTTAATCTAACATGCAGATCTCTTGTCTACATTCACGTCACCCCAGAGACCCATAACATAGGTCATTTGTGCATACACAATCTTGGTAATAGGATGCACAATTTTAAAATGGCTAAATCTGTAGAGAAGAAAAAAAATGTTATTACAGGAGGAAAAAGAAAAGATTAGCTCACAGGCTGAGATCATGTTTGCCAAGTTTCCACCCAGAGAATTATTCCAGTACCGAAATCTATGCTACCAAAATAACGGGTTTATACAGCAGGCATTGTGCCAGCTTTTTGGCTATAATTATAGTGTTTTCCTCTCTCAAGTTCTTTATTGATATCTGGAATTTTTTTTTAAAAAAAGGAGGAGGTGGAGAAGCGATTTTATACGTTCAACAAACTCCAGCAACACTTGATGCCGTTAAAAACCAGGAAGTTTTAACAACCTGCCAGCCTCCAACTTCACAGGAAATGTCAGTGCCACTATCAGACTTTAGAGAAACCCCAGGGATCCATTACTGCGGTTTGAAGATGTCC
This sequence comes from Cariama cristata, assembly GCF_000690535.1. Lineage (NCBI taxonomy): Eukaryota > Metazoa > Chordata > Aves > Cariamiformes > Cariamidae > Cariama > Cariama cristata. The sequence continues at coordinate 46,364 of NW_009613298.1, forward strand.
CTGCACTTCCCTTTTAAGTAAACGCCGGAGCTGCTTGCTTCATTCGGTTGCTGCTGTGCTGCACAATATTCCTTTGAGGAGATGCTTTGCAGTGACAAAATAACTGCTGACAATGTGAATACTGACTTCATTTTAATTTTGTTTTACATTTTCTTTGGTATGTTTTGATTCTAAAAATCTTTAGAGTGCATTTTTTTGTGATAATAAAGCAACTATTTATACAGTACCACGGAGTCATTTCGTTGCTTCTCCCCCCACCCCTTTCTATTCCCCCCCCATCCAAAGGGAGCATGGTTGTGAAGGCATGACACATCCTCAGCACGGTTTCAATAAAGAAAAGAGGTGGAAGGGAAGAGAAGCAGCCTAGAAAGAATGTAAAGATCAGCAGTGACACAAAATAGGGCAACACTTCTTTTTTTTTGCAAGCTATAAAAACAAGCGTTGAAGAATGTGATGTCAACATGACTGTTAGTGAATCAAGCTCTTGTGACAGTCATCTCTTGTAGGTACCAGTTTCCCTTCCCATCTCCATCCCAAAAGGGGCAGCTGACAGCAGTAAGTCCCAGTTCAGGAAGCTCCCTTATTCAGGGATGCATTTGACTGAAGTCTTAATAAATTCCCTGAATCCGGGATGTTATTATGACTCCTAAAAACATGGCATTTTCATCATCTTTTATAATTCTGGGAAACTTCACCACCACCACTGAAATTAAAATTCCATCAGCCCTGAACCCAGGAACAATTAGCCCAGCCGAGATGATTCCCGATAGTCTTTCGCATATAATAACCAATATCCAATATACCTCAACATTGTGAAGATCTCTGTAAATGAAGTGACATCTCTTGCTGGACAAAGCCTGGAAATGTTATCCTTCAGTGATAGGAATCCTAAGGGGACAACTATTCTCCCTCGTTCGAAAGCTTACTTAATTGTTCCAGTTGCTGGAAATTTTAAACAATTTCCCCAGTCGCTATGCCAAGTTGCGCTAAGCTCTTTGTCTGGCTGATATACCAACCAAAGGCACATGGAGATAAGGAGAGCTGTGGGAATTACACAAACCAACTTACACAGCGAGAGTTCCCTCGCCCAAGCTCCTTCCTTCAGCTTTGCCACTACTTCTACTACTTCTTATTACTGTCACATAGCTGAAGCCGGCAGCTCTTTCACCTCCAGCACCTCGGCTACACTTACACTAGAAGGACTCTAAAAACAAGACCCTGCATTTAATGCTTTTTTTTGTTCATCTCCTATATTTGCTTTAAGTTCCAGTAAAACTATATCTATTTATTTCGATATTCCAACAGCAGAGCAGGCATGCTGGAGGACACAGATTTATCTTCTGCATCTGCATTTATTTTCCCAGGTCAGATTTTCAGCAGTGTAACGGTGGGAAGCACTTGATTTTCCAAGAACAAGCTGAGCCATAACTGAAACCAATCCTCTGGATTTTTGAGCAGCTGGAAGTAGTTTGTTCTCACCCTCCTATCATTCCCAAATAGCACAACAAGTTCTCAGCAAGACCTTGCCCCTGGCTAGATAAACCAAAGGCCCCACATGGCTAACATTAAGAAAATACATTACTTGATGGCATTTATTCCTAGAAATTGTACCTACTTGCAAAGTATGTCTTTACTGAGCAAAAAAAAAAAAGCCTCCTTGCCCATCTCAACCATCTTTGCTGTCATCTGCCTAGATAAAAAGTTGGTGAAACCCTTTTCTAAGGTATCTCCTCCCAGGATCAAACTACAGTGCAAAGGTCAGAGCATTTAGTGAAGGGTTGTATTTATATAGCTCTCAGGTGCAAAGGTTGAGCTATATTGGATTTGAGAAAGGCTAAATCTTTGCCAAGAAACAGTCATAAGAATCTTTACGTTTGGTCATCTGTTGGGGGTTCTGCACCTTTAAATGGATCTTTCCCATCAGATCAACGAACAAAACATTAGCAATGTAGTGCAGGATCCTTGGAAGGGATTGATCTCAGATATGAAATAGGGTTGCACAACTTGCAAGCCTTCCTGAGCTGGGAGAAGCCAGTGTGTCCTCTCAGACCCTTCCCTTCGCTCACATGCAGAGTTATTTGTCATACGGTCACACCGCTCATTTTGCACCCAAGTGAGAGAAGCTGGTCCTTGGCACTTGATCTCCTTCCTCTAGTTTTGGCTATATGATGATATTGAAGAGTTTAACTTCAAGGACAAAACAAACCATCGAGCCAGCTCTTCTCTCCTTATTTGACCTCCTGACGGATTGCCTTTGCACACCATATGGCTTTAGTTTCATCCCAAACCTTCACGTGAATGTTTATATTTGTTTCAACATCACTGAAGTAAACGCATCCAGTTTCCCAGTGCTTTTTAAACACTACTTTTGTGTAAAGCCAGTTTAACTCTGCATGAAGACAAACTTCAGGACAGACCTTCAAAACAGCATGAACCTGGGCCACTTCAGTACTGACAATATTCCTAAAGGTTTGAAGAGCCAATATAATTTCAATATTATGTTCTGTTTTTCAATATTCTGTTATGTTCTAGCTATACACCGTGACAAGGATGTTTCCTTCTCTATATCCCTTTTTCCCCATTATAACAACACCAGGATACAGAAGCATCCAAAGAGGAGACATCTCTCCAAAGTCTTGTTTTCCTTCCTTCTCCAAGAAGAAAGCCAACAGGAGCCAGGACCAACCAGGAGAAATTGCTCTGCACTCTCCTAGTTCAAGCTTGTTACTAAGTTAAAAATCAGAATTGGTGTCAAGACTGGTACCAGCCCACAAGCATTTCTCCTCCAGCAAAATGATTTCGTAGAATGATTTCCTATCACTTTAAAACTTTTTCAAGACTGACTTTTTTTTTTAAAAAAAGTGTTTAGGGGCAACAACTGAAACATTTCAGTTAAAAATAATGGAACTGTAGTTTGAAAAACCCTGTAAATTTTTTTTTTGCAAAAGTTTTTTAAATTTTTTTTTTCTTTTCCAGAAAATATGGAGAACATCATATAGAGGTACTCATTCCACTGAGGAAAAGACATTTTAATTTTAAAAACCCCTAAAATGCTCTCTTCAGGAATCAATTTTAAAAAAATACTGATTTTTTTTTTTTTCTTCCTTCTTTTAGGGTGACATCAGCAGTGACAGAGCAGGGCTAGCAGGCCCTGCCCTGACAGCTAGCAGCTATCGATGAAGCAGGGTATACATCTTCCATTGCAGATTCAGTAGTCACGACCTCAATGTCCTTAGCTCTATCCATCGCAGCAGAGCTACAGTGCTTTATCGCTGCAAACCCGGCCCATAGTCCCTACTCCCGGACACTTAACGGTCTGATTTGTCCCTTCCTTAACAAGTGGCCTCCCATAGCGAAGAGCCCCACTGGTTTCACTGGGGCCATCCAGCCCAGAAACATCCGTAGCATTAGCCTCCTCCGTGCCCCCCTGCAAGGTTTTTCCTGCGCATCAGTAACGCTCATCTCCCGACCTTAAACCGATTTCATGGTAGGGTGGAGGCAACCGACAGTCTCTGACATTGGCCTCCAATATGGTGTCACAAGCTTTGCCCCTTCAGCAAGATGGGCGCTTGGCAGCAGGAGCAGGCGGCTCAGGATGCAGCCTGTATTCTTCCTTGGAAAAAAAAATATATATTAGTTTTAAATGCAAGTCGCAGCTTATAAATGCCAAGAAATTCCTCTCGTCACATGAATGTTTCCAGAACGCTGTGCTGAATTAAATGGATTCAGCTTGCTTTCAGATCCACACATATAAAAAGACAGCTTGATAGATAAATACGGTTAGGGGTGCAGACAGCTCCGGTCAGTGGACAATTAAGGATGGAAGATAACCATGCCCAAGTAGTTCCAGATCCAGAGCACAAATTATTCCTGCTAGAGAATTCTATTAGTAATATTTGCATCTTGCTAATAGAAATCCAATTATTCAGAATGACTCTGAGCACATTATCCATTTTTAGCAAAATTTGCCTTATTCTGCAAACAGATTTCTGCTTCATCGTCACTTTACTTTTGTTCCCGCGGTCCTCTGGGATGCAGCATCCTTCAAGGACATGTCAGAGGAGCATGCTATCCCGTCATCCTCTCGCTTTGAGGCCTAGCAGCTGAATCACCCCCAGCCCTATTTTCTTTTGCAGTGTTAGATTAGCGAGAGGGCTTATGACCTGCCATCTGTCACTGCAGTCTGCTGACTGTGAGTCTCTGCTCTCTCCGCAACATTGCTGAGGAGGTGGAAGGCTTTGGGGGGGGGAGGAGGAGGAGGGCGGGGGAAAGAGCCTTTTCATCCTGCTGCTGCTCCTTGCTCCAAAGCCATCCTTTATAGCCGTAGTCTGCAAGCCCAACGGAGGATGCACCGGTCCGATCGGGGAGCAGAGACACCCACCAAGGACTTTTTGGTTTAATGCAGCGACATTTGCTGTCCAGGGGCTTTCGCGGCGTGACGACAAATCTAGTGGTACCTCGGAGGCAGCCTGCTCTGAACCTGCGGCTCCCGCATGCTGTTTGATCACACCTGCTGAAGCTTTCCCAGCCTTGCCAGGGAGAGCCAGGCAATGTGACCACGCATCTGGCTTCCTGGCAAGGAGAGGGCTGCCTCTGGCCCCACGCCAGTGCAGTCCATCTCCTCCTGAAAATAGTGCACCATTTAAATAAAATTTAAAAAAAAGCCACACACAGCCCTGCTTGCACAGACCCAGGGGACAGCTTTGTCACCCCACCATGGATGGGAGACCCACGGATGGTACCATGGGACTGGGAACCAGCCTGCAGAGTTTGGGGTGAAAGCAATGCATCGACTGCTGAATTTTCCTGCTTGATTTAAAAGTAATCTGGTTGCAAAGCTCCTGTCCTGAAGAAAGGAGATAACTTTTCATTGCAGCAAGGAGTCATAAGACAGCAACTCTCCTTGAAAGCTGAGGGAAGGAGTGTTCCCACCTCCTGTTGGTTTTCTTGAAAAAAAATCTCTGCATAACTTCCCCAATATTTTCCACCGAGTCTCAGTATAGTTGTACCAGAATTTACCAGCTCCATCACCACTAGAGCAGATGGGACTTTTTCAGATCAACTTATTTCTGTCTTAAAAATAAGACAGTGTACAACAACGTGAGCAAACACCAAATCAGTCCAGTTGTGGTATCAGAGTTTTCCCCACAGCAGTTCCTTCAACCTCCTGTTCCTGAAATGGTTTCTACTTAAATGTGTAGCCTAAATTAAACTCCCAGTTTCTCTGCTGGGATGTGCTCTTAGCTCGTTTCCCCCCCCCCCAGCCTCTGGTGAGTGACCACTATCGTTGTAAAACTACAACATGTGAGGAAGAACCAGCAGCCTGAGGATGAAAGACTCGATTTGGGACCTTGTATGTCATCAGCAAGAGTGAACCTGCCCACGCGTCGAGCTCTGGTGCTTGGGGAGGAGCAGCCCTCCAAACATCCCCCCTGCCTTCAGACCCCATCCGGGTCTGTCAGCATTGAGCTGCTCACATCCTCCTACGCCCTATGAGAAGTCTCCAGAGCTGTTTCTCTGGCTGAGAAAGAAGAAAGGACTCAGGAACCAAAAGAAAGGAGCAAGTTAAATTCTTTCTCAAACCTGACATCCCCTGGGACTGTTTTGGTAGAAGCTGATTCTGCTTTGGAGATCCACATAGTCTCAGCCAGACCCCTAGTAACTGGTATCACAGAAATGAACAGGGCTGGGGGGGGTAAGCTGCCACCTTTCCAAAGCATTTCTTTAGCCAGAGGCCCTTCTGTATCCACAGGTAAGTATGAAAATAAGTCTTGCACGTCATGGTCAGCTGCCACGTCCTGCCATCCCTTTCCAAGCAGTGATCCATCCAGCAGATGGTATTGTTGACAAGGAGCCTGTGGAACTGGCACTGCCAGTCCCGCGTTCCCCGCGGTGGTCCATGACCTCACCGCAGAGCTGCGTTCTGGATGTTGCTAGGCACATGTGGGTAGTCCGATGTTAGCAAGCAGATATTTCTAGAAATAAGACGATATCACGTCCTAATTGATATCAGCAGTAAGTCCCACCAAGCTGGGGTTATTTTGCCCTTGGACATCCCCATCCACACCCTCTTCCAGAACATTTGGTCTGGATGAAGTATGAAGGTTTTGGCTACGTGGGCACCCAGAAATCCCGGAACTGCGTCCCCTGTGCACGCACAGATCATCTCAGTACATTTGGGTTTGCTGCAAGTGGTCAAGCTATTCTTGCAGCATATGTGCAGCAGGCCTAACACAGCTTGAAAAAATCACTGTACATGTGTTACACGGTGTATATGCACATATTTCTGTACAAGAAACCTCCATCAGGAGCATGACACCTTTTATCATAAGACAGCAGGACCCAAACATCCAACACCGCTCTGAAGCCACGCATACATTTTGTGTGCACAGACACAGCAACAGTGTGCACAGGCATAAAATTAACCGAGCTGCGTTCTCCCCTCCAGCAACTCTGCATTCACGGATGCTGAAAAAATACAATAGCAAAAGAGGACAAAGGACAAGGATGCGGGTTGCAGAATGTGGCATTAAAGCAGAAGCTGTTCAACTTCAGTTTTTCTAAGACAGTCTGGCCTCTTGCAGCCCAAGGAGCACACAAGAGGTACTGCACAGAGCCATCACCGCCCAAAGCTGCTGTGAGTGATGCAGACTGGACCCCCGCGCACGCTGTAGGACTCGCTAAGGTACCTCGGACTTGCCATTTCTGGACTCAGCCAGCCTATTTCAAACAACTCCTGGAATTGCACCCAGGTATGTGACCAGGCAAAGCTGCAGGCAGAAAACATAGTTTTCCAGCAAGAGCCCAAGCTTCTTTTGCCTGCCAAACACAAGGTTCAATGCCAACCCTTCCACCCCGAAATGAGTTGGCGAGATTTGCTGGGGTGCAAGACTGGAGGGGCAAAGACCATGAAGCCACTCTTCCTCTCCTTGAGGGCCCATTATGACCCATTAAGCCATACGGGCTCCTCTTTGCACCAAAACCACGGGAAAAAGCAGTGCCTCAGGTTTTCTCATGGATGTTTTGCAGCATGAGCTGCGCACATCAGATTCTTATGCATTAGACATGCAGAGAAGCTAAAAAGTCATTTGGAAATGCAGAAGTGTATAAGTTACTCTAGCTTGAGGGCTCTAGTAATTTATGCACCGAGAATTTATACAGGTCATGTACCTATTTACTTTCCTGTGCTCTAAAAAAATGCACAGTTACCTTAGCAACTTTAACATTGCAAGAGAGTACAGAGCTTTCTTAAAGGGACATTGTCAGAGCGGTCAGCCTGACCGGCCGTTCCCTCGCTTTCCCGCATGTGCTAAATCTGCATTCATGTGTGTTTTTCCCCTCAGATCAAATATACATTTTGTTATTTTAACACTGAACAACCCGTCTCAGAACTCATTGACATCATCTAACAGTAAACAAAAATAAGCCTACCATGCACAAGAACGAGAAAATGTCATCAAAAAATAGACAGAATTTACTCATTTCATCATCCTGACATGTTCTGAAAGCTTAAAATGATTTTTCAATTTGTGGAAATTGCCTAGACTCTATAAAAACATAAAGCATGCTAGTTACACCTTGGGGGCTTTCGGATTTTAAAAAAACACTGTAGAAGAAATCTAATAAGCTGACTAGGCAATAAGCACCCAACCTCTCACATTTGTTTTAGTTTATTCTCCTCTCTTTCTCTCTCCAGGATTTCTCACCAGATTTGTTCATGGAGCATTTTTCCCAGAGCCAAATTAAAAGAGAGTCTCTAGAAAAGCCTCCCCAGTACCCAAAACACAGAAGTAACTACTCAGAAGAGAAACACCTTCTCTGTCCATCACACGAGGTCTGATCTGATACCTGGCCGAGACAGTGAGGTCCTACCAAGTCCGTTACCAACCTTTTCTCAGCCCTGTGAAAGATGGGAAAAATCTCACAAACTAAGGAAAAGTGTTGATAAATTCCTCAAGTTCGCAGTCACAGGGAAGGACAGGGAAGTTTGGAGCTGGGACGTGGAGGAGAGCACAGGCACCCCACTCGGGGAAACAGGCAGCCCTCACCTTTCGGAATCGAGCGCCAAATTGATGATTTTCTTCTTTTTTTTTTTACAAAACCCTTAAGGCCACAATCAGAATTGGCCCAGAAGTGCTGCACTGGGGCACTGCTGCAATTTTAGCCCTTCTCTTCCTTCCTCCCCACATCTGCAAGTCATTGCAAACCACAAAGCATACAATGAAATATCTTTTTTCTCCATATCTACACATATCCACGATCTAGCTTTCAGTAAAAAAAAAATTAATAATTTCTCTCCCAAACTACTCAGAGAAACACACAACAGATTTAAACAACAGCTTTTTTTTTTCTTTAACAGCTATAAACGTGAGATACACAAGGTTGCGTGTGTTGAGCTGGGGCAGGGAGAGCAAGGAGGAAGGCTATAAACCCTCTGTTTTCCAGGCAACCACTTTATTCCTACATTATCAAAAAGAGTCAAATTGTGGCTTTTCTCAATCACAGGGACAAAAAAAGACTTAGAGAAGCAAGATGTTGACTCTCCCTGATGAATAGTATATGCCTCCAATCCAATTCTACAGCACTAGGCCCATACAGTCATATTTTAGATGTGCTGTGCCTGAGAATTAGGGGAAATATCCACCACAAAACTCAGCTTTTTTTTTTTTTTTGCATTTCTGACCGTCCCTTTTCCTGATAAGCATAGCACACCTTCAGGGCTTCATTTCAGGAAAAGATGTGGGAGTGGATCTCAGAAATCGCCTCCATGAGCAGCGTAAGCAGACTCCCTCCAAAGCAATAGGACTGGGACTTCATTACTCTTTCCTCTTGCCCTTACAGTTAAACACAACCAAACCTCAGTGATTTTCTTTTAATATTGCACCCAGTTGTCCCATCCACATCGTGTTGCCGAGACTGTTCAGAACAGCCTCAGCAATAGCATCCGAGGGTCTCGTAACACGCTCTGCATCTGCGGGCAGGGACCAACAGCAGCAGCAGGGCAAGGAGCAAATACTCTATTAACACCCTTCCCTCACATCACACCCCCACGGAAACCACGGGAGAGGCTACACAGAAGATAATACAACTTTAAGCCATCTCAGCTGTTGCAGGGTAACCCCTCCTCTATATTCAACTTACAGACGAGCCAGCAGATCCACACCGAGGAGCGAGGTCCCCAGGTTTCAGAGCCTCCTACACAAAGAGCACAGCTACCATCTAACACAGCAACCCACCTGCCTTTCCTACCGAGGCACAAGCCTCGTACTCTCCCTTTTCCCACTGCCCTGGAGCAGAAGGAGTCTGGGAGAAGAGAGGAGGATGGGGAGAGGGAGGTTTCTGCAGAGCTGCTCCGCTCCCCATCCTCCACCCCTCGTCCTTCCCTGCAAGCTTTTCTCCATAGAAGGAAGCAATCTGCCTCCTGTGCCCAGGTACCGCAGGCAGCGTGCCACTTTGCCAACGCACTGTCAGATCCATGCCGCGTCAGAACGAGCCCTACCACATTAATTCAACTTGGTGGATTAAAAAAAAAAAAAAAAAAAAACAAGAAAAGAGGGAAGGCAGGACAAGGCATAGCAGATGGCTGAGGACAGATACTGCATCCCATTCTTTCTTGCTCTGCAAGAAAACAGCTTCACTCTCTGCTGTTTATCATGCTGCTCCTAGCTTTTTTCTTTTTATCTAAAAAAATGCAGAAATCAGTGTCCAAATACCCAAGGTTTCCGTGTTGTTGTTGCCTCCACTTAAATTTTGTGGCTTTCCATCCCTGTTGCAGCTCTTCAGGCCACATGGCACAATGAGGGTGCGATTGCTATGAGATAATCACACCCTTGGGGTGTTATTAAGCACAAGACTATGCCTCATGCCTCGCACTCTCCAGGGATGTGATTATATCATGATAACCAAACTCCCCAGAGACACCTTATTGCAATTATGACATTTCTTTCAGGTTTATGTATGAATACATTATTCAAGGAAATTACTTTGATCACCAGAAACTTCCACTTAGTGTTCAAATGCTTAAACTGGATGGTTTACCGAGATGAAGTTCCTTCCTTACAGTGTTTGACAGGGAAAGAAACAGGGCTTTTAATCTGAGCAGAGCAGTACCAGGGCCTAATCACCAACATGCAGATACACTCTCTCTTATTTAGGACGGCAGTTTTTCAAATAACCAAATACGCAATCCATATTTTGGCTACTCTAATGCCTGGAGTTGAATTAGTCCAACAAACAATTTATCTAAAAGACAGTTTAAGATAAAAGGAATTGAAGATAGAGCTATTACCTTCCAGCTTCATAAGCACAAAGATGCGGTGGATCAAGGACAAGAGGGGAAAAAAGTAATGAACTCTCTTACTGAGCTTATAAACTTGGCTGCACCATTGAACTTGAGTGGTCCCACCTGTGCAGGGCACTCAGCATCACACCCAAGTGTTTCCAATGACCTCCAGTGGCTGTTTGCAATGACTGGTCCAAATGCTCCACCAAAACTCGTTAGTTCAATGTGTCCACCTGCCTCCCTTGGTTATGGACATCTCTGCAGCAGTAGGAGCTGCTTGTACAGCTGGTTTTCTACCTCCATTGTGGTGCAAGAAAAAATCAGATCCACAATACTGAAGGGTTAAATGGTTGAGGGGCCAGAACTGACTCTACAGATTAGTGGTGGGGCAAACCCAAGGTCACGCAGAAGCTGGGTCACAGGAAAGGCCAGCACAGTGCCGCAGATGGATAGTGCTAGCTGATAAAAGGTGTGGCCAGAAGGTCTCCAAAGCCCATAAGGATTCTTCAGGGACCAACTGAATTAAAACAGAGAAGCAGAAATAACACCTGCACCCCAATAGCAACGAATATTCCCTAGAGACCTATGGACTTAGCGAGAGGGGACTGTGTATCTGTTCCTGCGTTTGTTTTACTGACCTTGGCTCAGTGTTTATGAAATACATATTGGTTATTGATCGCTCTCCCCGTTGCTCACCAGAGAGAACCCAACAGTTAATAGCATAGGTCTGGTGTCAGAGAAACACAGAAAACACACGCATAAAAAAGGACACAGTCTAAGTGCTTAGCAGAAGAGATCAGAAAATGTACATCAAAAACTCCGTGGCATCATCCATAGGCTTTTTTCATAGTTTCTGTACAGCCAGGCTATGTTCCCCGTAGAGAGAGAGCAAGCCAGCTGGGGGGAAAGCCAAACTGCTTTTCCTAGAGCCCAGCAACCCTCCTTGCTCCCTGCTCCTAACAGCCCTGCCATGCCTGCTGCTTTGGAGGCCAGCAGAACCCACATGTCTGTGCCACCTTACACCGAAACATCGGCCCAAGGGAAACAAAGAGTATGTACCTAGATTTTTACACTTTCTTTCAAATTAAAAAGAAAAAGGTTGTGTCAGAAAAAAGAATTGCTAATTAAACAAATTCTGGCAGTTTGGTTATATATTTTGGGTTTTTTAAAAAGCCCTGAATAGATTGGGAACTATAACGAGAGCTCAGTGTGCACAGTACAGCTGAACAACCTACAATGAAAGTTTCCTCTCCGGGTACTCAGTTAATACCTTAATAATGTCACTCCTTCACTTGTGACCAACAGTCAAAGAAGAAACCCCAGCGTTACTCCGTATTTCCTATGCCAAGCCCGTCTTTCCTATGCAAAGTTTTAGTCCCTGATCACCTGTCTCTTCTAAACATAATTGCATCCTGTCATGAGCTTTGATATCTAAAATAGAGATCATCTCTAAAATTGCCAATGCCTGGGGGCCTCTAACCAGCTAATACTCACGGCAGCAGAGCTTCCTTCCAGAATGGTTTGGAAATGCAGGTATTTGGCTATGGTGGGCTGTAGGGCAGTTTGGCCTTTTATTTGGGACTTGCAATCAAATTTTAGGAAACAGCAACTCTATGAAGCTCCTGACACCCTTGTTCACATTGGTTTTGATTTCTACAGAGCTGCTCATGCTGATGTCTCTTTAGACTCAGGTGGCTGCCAGGAAATGGCTTCTGCAGATACCAGGGGCCACAGACCATGCACTTGTGCTCTTAAGGCCATTATGTGCTTTGGAAAGACCTGTCCTTCTGGGGTATAACGCCGTCATACACCTAAAAACCAGATTTTGTGATACAGTCCCACCTGCAAACGGGGAACGCAAATGCTTCCAGCCTGCGTAAGACCTTCCGATAGCTACTGCGATTCTCCTGTGTCTTCCTCAGTCTTCCCACCACCTTCAGAGCCCATCGCGCTCACACCTCTTATTCTGAATTTGAGAAGCAAGTGGAAGCGTCAGAAAATCTGTTACACAGGTGATGCCGCACTTACAACAGCCATGAGAACATTTCTGCCATGGAAGCCAAATATATATATAAGGTGCTAAAGATAATGACAGAGTGTGCATTATCAGCCTCTCATCGCTGTATAGTTATTGGGGATAAATTTGAATCTATGGTGAACTTCATATATCTCACATCCATTGCAGACTATCAGTGAAGGTGACTCCAGGCAGGGGCAGCTTATCTCCAATAGTTTACCAAGTTAATTGAAATGAGCTTAAAACCAGCTCAAATGATCAAATTCCTATACACACTACTTTGTTTCTATCTCTTCGGCAATGTGACAGGCGATCTGCAGAATTACAATGCGACAGAAAGCATGATTGCCAAGAGAGAGGCGGTCAAACACATTCGAGGAAGGAAAGAACGGTGAGCTTGGTTAAGAAGTACATTTTATCGATAAAAAATCCTTGCTATTCAAAAACTTTGGATGATGACGGCGATTAAGAAAAATACTAATGCAAAATAGAATAATTATTAACACAACTGTGAACTAGTGTTTACGACATTTGCACTGCTGCTCACCCAGCCTTTTTCAAACAGCATTTTTCTTTATGCTATGAATTTGAGCAGAAACCAAACGTTTATGCCTTATCAGGGAAATTGCCTCTTGCTTATCCTGTTATCACAGAACTTACCTGCACATGGGGAACGATGCCATGAGGCTGAAGCGGCCGGTCCCACAAAAGACGTGACAAGGCAGCCATGGTGTCTCCGTGCACCGGGGCTTCTTCACGGAGGCCACTGTGGATAACAAACAGATTCTTTCCCAGCCCACCCCAGCTCTCTGTTTCAATTTTAGTAGTAACTCAGTCATCAATTCTGCACCTTTGTTTGGCCAAAACCTTTTTTTTATGCCAATACTTTTATTGGTGTCCCACACTAACCCAGATGTGGAAGTCCACACTTAAGCAAGGTAAACTGAAGCTGAAGTAGGGGCAGAGAAGGGCTACTTAGATGATGAGAGGAAAGAGCCCCTTCTCTTACAGAAGAGAGTGGGAGAGCCTGCCTTGTTCGGCCTTGCAAACCTGAGGCCATGGGTGATGCTGTTGACTGTCTCCCCTGGTTTGGAAAGCTGCGAGCACACCTCCCCATCTTGGAAAGCTGCTTAGACCTTTCCTCAAAGTGCCCACTGCCCATTAGTAAGAGACTCCTATGCTCATCACGAATGCAAATAATAAATACAATCTATACACAACAAATCATCCTTTGGACAATTAACAAGAGAAATAATGATATTTTTAAAAAGCACCTTTATGAATCAGATCCTCTGTTTGCAACAATTATATTGCTCGAGAAGATCTTACATCAATGTCTTTCTCAAAGCTAGACAACTCTCCTCATGGTAACAAATAAATGCGCTTGTTACGGTGTACTTGGTTCTCATAAGGACAATTACGCAAGGACAGCATCACTGCTGCCAGAAAATGAAATCAAGAGAAGACAGTGGTTGCCAAAGCTGAGCCTGTACCTTACGAAATCTGATTCTCCCCCAAAGACACAACTCCAGCCCGGCAATATTTGCAAAGGTGACACAACTCACAGCATATTCCTGTGTTGTAAAACTCATCGAGGGCAGGAAAAGCCAAAAAAAAAAAATAAAAAAGTTCAAACACTCCAACATTTAAGGACCGGATTTTAAAATAAATGCACAATGAAAGGTTATGCTGTCATTAAAGAAATAGCCAACACTTTACAGCACGAGTTAACACGGTGCTGCAGCAGGCACTTTGCATTTGCAGCTAATCTGCCAATGATTAAACGAGCTGTTATTGAGCATTTGCCCTGTTGAACTAGGTTTTTCTTATCCTTATTAATCATTCATTTTACACTACAGTAGCCTCCTGTCTTTACGAAAACATCTTTTTTTTCTTTTCTTTTTTTTTTTCAATAAGGCAAATTTAGCTTTTTTTTTTTTCTTTTTCCTCTGGTGATGTCCTTTATGATCCCAAGAACAGATAGCTGAACAAAAGCATGAACAAAACCTGGGAGAGCTCAAAAGAGCGTGGGGAAGCAAACTCTTTTTGCGCTAAAACTTGGGGAGTTAAAAGTAGAGGACATGGCTGGAGCCACTAAGCTCTGGTGTAAACACGGCCATTTAAGAGGATTTGCATACCATTTATTAACCTTCCGGAAGAACTACACAGACCCCAGTCAGGGAAAACAACTGTGTACACATGTTCGTTTCATTCTTGTTATCGAAATATAGCTTCTGCCAGCCACCTCCAAGCATTTTCCGCAGGCAGATAAATACAGGGATTGGGAAAGGCATGGACAGATCCAGCCTCTTTCCTGTCCCTGTTGGGTTTCATGAAAGCTGGAATTCATTTTTTAGGAGGAAAGGTGTGAGCAGCCACCTGCTCTGCTTCAGGTATTTGTTAAGGTCCAGAAACGAAGGTGATCCCGTGATCTGGGCAGCCCCGTGGGGAAGGGCTGTGGATGCTGTGTGGATGCAGGTGCTGGCGATGCCTTGGCCGCAGCCGAGCGTGGATCATCTGCAGTGCCAGGGGCTGGGGCAGAGCCCACAGCACCTCACACATCCTCAGGCTCCTCTATGAAGTCCGAGTCCTGTCCTCGTCCTAATTTAGGATTTCGCCCTGTGCCACCACAGTTTATGCCTCAGTTTCTTCAACAGCAAACGGGGACACCAACGCCTCCTCTCCTTCCTTGGGCACTCCCAGATCTCTGGTGGCCCATATAAGCAACGTGTCTTGCTCTCTTTTTGCTGTTAACAGTCTGTATTTACTACATAAATTTCAAGGCTTAATAAAAAATTCTCAACCGTGAATTTCACAACCTTCCGGAAAGAAAATTATCTCTATATGAGCATGTTACTGAGAGTTTTTTTTGAGAGACGTGAAGGAAATGAAAGCAAAAGACTGTCCCCACAACAGTAAGCACCTTTGTGCACCCACAGCAGGTTAAGAGTGGGCAGCAGGCACACACACACAGGATGAGGGGGGGGGATGTTGGATGGAGAGCTTCCCCAGGCACCAACTGCCCCAGCTTCCTCAGAGCTTCAGTTGCACCTTTGCAAAAACTTCCAGCCTGCTTTCTTTTGGGGTAGCTGTGCTTCATAGAGAGCAGCCAAATGGGATGGGGTCATGCCATGCGTACAAAGTACCCTGGGATTTAGGAGATCCAAATTCTCATCCCCATCCTACTCCAGATTTGCACAGCTCCAGAGTTCCTCCAATTACATCTGCACCGCTAGCAGAAACTTGGCCAGAGCCTTGATCATACCACCTACACATTCTTGGAACCATTGGTGGTTTTTACCACGGCAGTATCTTGAGCTCTGGATGTCCCTGTCCCTTAGCAGGAGTCCTGGTGTACTGAGGCTGCATGAAGAAGGACGAAAGGCCCGTTAGGGTACCAGAAAGGCCCAGATTTCCATCCCTGAGAATATCAAACATTGTCGCAGACATGGTCAGAGGAATCAGGAGGAGTGCTCCTTCCCCACCACACACCCACACACACTCTTACTTCGAAGCTCAATACAAAGATACTATCAATCAGCTTAAAAAAACAAACAAACAAACAAACAAAAAAACAGAAAAGAAAGCTTGTTAGAGGGGATTTTTTCCCCCCTTAATTTCCTCAGCATTTTCTTTTTTTTCCACTTTAAACACACATTTCATTCACTTTCCAGTTTGGTTTAGAAGCTGGATTAACCAATACATATTTTGCTTTCGTGTAACAGCATGTTGTAATGTTTACATTGCAAGCACTGCATAAGAACAGTTTTAAAATAAAGCTCTATAATTGATTTTTCATTGATTTTTGGTTAACCTATAGGATCTGTGCCATTGCTATAGGGTTTTATTATATCCTATTTATATGTGTTTGTTCTATGGGTTACAAATTATTTTAATGGTAACTTCCTTAAACTCTTATTGTAATAAAATCCAACTTCATAATAGCTACACTGCCACTAAAAATATAGCAACACCTTCCAAAACTCAAGGTGAACGTGCAACTGAGGAAGAAAACCTGACATCCAATATGTTAAAGACATGTAGGAAAAATGTAATTAATGTAAGACAGAAAGCGAAAAAGAAAGTAAGCTTTGAAATCTCTCCCAGCGATCACATACTTCACAGCGTAGTACAAATGCAGTTCCAATGGTTATTTTTAGCCTGGCACACACGGGTATATTGTTACCCAGCCTGCTGCTAGAAGTAATTTTAAATATCTTTCTGAACAATCAAAGAAGATGCTATATTCAAGAACAGGCACAGAAGTTGTCCTTATCTCGCATTCTCCATGAGAACATTTGACCTTCCTGATTTGGGTTCATTTGACAAGAATTTGCTGGTTGCTTAAAGATCTGCATCTCATGTAGAATGATTATAATAAAAGTTCATATCACAAACCCTACACAGAATAGCATTCTCTTTACCTACAAAAAAGGTGACATTTTCCAAGCTGTTACCTAGAGAGCAAAGGACAAATGGAAAAGATCAGTCACATAAAAGCAGCATTATCATAACATCCCATGGCAATTTCAGAGTTCTTTGAAGGCCAGATGCTTCTGCTCCATATCTAAATTTCCTATAATAGGAGACTCAATGGAAGCACAAAACATACCTGTGTCGCAAAGTAAAAAATCATGGCTATCCTACAATTTCAAGTCATTTTCTATTTGGAGGTGGTCAATTTTTTCAGTGTGAAAGCGGTACGGTTTCCCTCCTGTGCCAGAGAAGGACAACAAAATATGGGGAGTGAAGTTGAACAAAACAGTATAGACAGATTGGAACCATTGAACTGGCTCAGCTGGACGGGAGCCGCGGCCGAGGAGTTGCAGCTGAGTCTGAATTTCCTCAAAGCACAGGAATTGTCTGGCAGGATCCCATCTCATCCCTCACAGCTACTTCACAGCAAACACAAGAAACCCTAGGACTGGTAATCCAACATGAACCCGCACGTAGGCAAAGCTTTTTAGTGGTCTTTTCCTACGCCAAAGCAGACAACTTGTAATGTTTTTCAAAAATGTTTGGGTCTACTGCAACATATTGGATATATCTGTCGCTGGTGTTCAGTGCCCAGACTTTTGTGAAGCCTCCAAAGTTTGAAAATCAAGGTTTAGGGTGAAAACCAAGCAAAGCCAGTCCTTCGCAGGACCTGAGTGTGGTCTGGGCTCAGCGATGAGCAGCCTCTGGGTACATCCCCAGCAAGCTGACATATTCCAAACTCCGCGAGCTCGATTTCCTTGCACAGATGGCAACCTTGCATGGAAGGTCCACAGCGAACTCTAAAACTGTCATTTCAACCAAACACTCATGTCGGTCCTGCCTTTCTTAGGCCAAAATCATGACAGACTATCTGCAGGAGCTGGGGAAAGAGACCGGCTTTAGGAGAGCGTAAACTGACTTCACTGGAACAACTGCCAAGCCAGGCTGATGGAAATAAGAGGAAAAACACTGTCCTCCAGTTTTAATTCCCAAAGGAAGCAGAGCCTTTGCACAGCCCTGGTTCCCACTTGCTTAGCCAAAAGAGAACAAAAACGAGTAAGGAAGGCGGGGGATGCCATCCACAGAGTCTAACCAATACACATATCTACCTGACCTTGCTTTGCTAAATCATCTCCAAATACAAGCTGGTTTCCGGATGGTTGTTATTTATTTATATATTTTGGGGAGAAAAAAAAAATCGATTCTTCTATGATTTACGGTGGGGTTAAGGCAAACGTGAAGCCCATGTTAAGGCTGTTCATCTCATGATAAGGCAGCAAAAAGGTCAACAAATTACTCTCTCCCTAATGGTTCATTTGAACCAATGAAAAAAGGATATTTTATCCTCCCGGGTCAGGCCTGCTTAGAAATCCTACGTCTCCTTCCCCTCTTCCCTCCGCAACCTCCCCCATACCTCCTCCCTCTCTCCCACTCCCAGTCCCTTTCTTTTAACTCTCCCTCTCTGATCCTCCAAGGTGACCTTTTCTCCCACTCCTAATACCAAATTTTCTGGCTGAGTGATGCTGAGTGTTGCTGCTGCCCTGGCCGGGGGTCCCTCGGCTCCAGGGACAGGACCCAAAGCTGTAGCCCCAGCCCGGGACAGGCTGTGCCGCCCGCTGATCCTGCTGTGCTGAGCGGGAAAAGAAACCAGAGCAAGAAAGATGGAGAGGGTAAAGCCCTACGGTTCCTATCCTGCTTGGGAGAGGTTTATTTGGCAATCCGAGCCTCATCAGCTATAAACTCGCAGGGGATGAGCTAGGGTTCTTCTGCTTTAGCCAGAGCCGGAGCAGCGAGCGCTAACTGCCGCCTATTAGGAATAGCTATCACATCTAATTGTTATCCTTGCTGCTGATTGAAGGGGGAAGTGGAGGGATGGGAAGTTCAGCCGGGTGACATGATGCAGTTTTAATGAGTCTCTCTTCTTCTTTTCCTTTTCTTCTTCCATTTTTTTTCCCCCTGGCCTGGCTGTTTTAATATGGAAATATAGTAAATTCTAACAAAATAAGGTTGGCATTTAGAGCACAGACCGAAGGCAAACCTCCAGGAGTCTTTCAGCAGTCGCAGGGCAGCAATAGCTCTACAGAAGCAATTAGTTCCTTAAGTTCTTTAATACAGGGCCTTTGGAGGGGGTGGACACTAGATTAAGCCCTGCTTCATTTGCCTATTTATTCAGCTGTCAGAAAGCTGAAAGGGTTAAATCGTCTGTTGGAGAAGAAAGACTCCACAGAGCCAGCTCCTGGAGTGACCGTCCCCAGCGAGCAGCCCCGGTGCAGACAAGGCTGGCTCCATTGCAGCACGGTCGGCCACTGCAGTATCACCTCATGCATCAAATAGTTAAAAATGCCCTTTTTTTTTCCTCTCCCAGCAGATGCAGTGTGCTGCGTGGCGGGGCGTGCAGCAGAACCTGACTCAGCAAAGGCACCTGATGTCAGAGCAGCCCCGGCTGGGCTGGAATTCACCCCCAGCACTGGTGAGCGAAGCCCAGGGCAGTCTGCACCGAACGCCAAAAACACGCCTTGCAGGATTACCCCAAGTTTAGAAAGAGAGGGTTTCTAAGCTGGGGTACATATCTGAACCCCGGAGAGGTTGGTATGCAGCAACAGACTCTCTGTCTCTAAATAATAGAGAGATTAAGCTCCACATTTGGATATGGTTTGCATTTGTTCCCTTACTTGCTTTTCCTTCCTTGCAGCCACGCGTGCGTCGGAGTCGTGTATCTCAGGGCTATAAAGAACCGATGCTCCCCTATACATTCCAGCTGGTGTTTTGAACGTTTTATCAGAACTAGATTTGAAAAGTTAACTCTCCCAGTGAAGTTATTTTGCTTTGTATGCCTTGACGCACACACTGTGCATCAACTGTGCCTGTATCAGGGAGGGTTTTAATTATAGGATCACGTTTGTGGCAGTGTGGTAGTTTGTTTAGTCCTAATATAGGTCACTAATTTGGATTCTCTTTTGGCTGAAGTATCCCTTAGTGCTGTTCGCTGTAATGTCTGACAGCCTATATCCAACCCGAGAGCATTTGCTCTTTCTCTCTACGTCATTTGAGATATAAATCTGAGAGAACCTGTTTTCACAATCTAAGAAATGTGTGTGTGTGTGTTTGGTGGCTGTTCCAGGATTTTTTTTCTTGAAGAATTAAAAATGTAGTGTATTCAAAGTGGATTTAGAGAAAGAGCTCACATATGATCACTCACACACAGAGAAGGAATACCAGTGTGTACGGAGTATGATAGCTCAAAACACAGAGATAGCATGTAATGCAATTTTGTTATAGCATATCATTGAATTTTGTTAATTTAATAACCTGAAATAGAATATTAAGACAGATTGGCATGCCTGGGTAGTACAGCTGAGGACTCAAACATTTAAATCTAACATGTTCTAGCTTGTTCCTATTGAAATCAACGGAAGTTCTCCTTCACCGCTGGTGGCAGGGGGGAAAAACGGATCCAGCTTATGCGGAATAAGGACAGGAGGGGGAATGGGCAAGTCCAGTTGAATTTTCAAATGTTGATTTCTTAGTTCAAACCAGCTCTAAGTTCTGTTTGGTTTTTGTGGGTTTTTTTTGTTAGACCAAAAAAAAGAAGCAATTTTCTTCGACATACATGCATAAAATGAAAATCATCCCAATGCAAGGAAGGAGAGAGGGAAGAGAGAGAAAAAACTGTTTTATGTGCATCTTCCTTTCGTGCCTTAATGATGCAAAACTTCCTTAGCCGCTCTTTTCTATTTGCCACTTTATCTGCCCAAAGGACAAGACCATATCCTGCTGGAACCTGGGGATTTGCTGAGCCTGCTCACAATTGACACAAAAATTTTAAAACATTTTTGAGCTCCAAGTCTGAAAACATAAATATAGAAAAAAATATCGTAGCCTCACGCTCAGTTTATGTGCGGTCACATTTTCGTACCCCTCACCTATCTTTGTTCAAAGAGCATCATGAACAGGTATTCACTCTCTTAACTGCCTGCTAACATAATTTCTAATTTTTTTTCCAGGACTGCGCAGTTTCACATTAGCAATTTGGGTCTGGGCATTCATCCTCCAAGCTGACTTCAAAAGACATTAACAAAAAGGCTCGAGTTCATATTTCCATCGAGACAACAGCGATGCCCCAGTTAATCACAAGAGAAGGCGGCTCCAACCCAGATCTCAGAAAGCTGAAATCTTTCGAAAAAGACTAAACCTATTTCAAATTGTTTCTACGGAGAGTATTTTCAGTTACCCCTCCCTAAGACCATTTCCTTTGATTGACTTTAAACATCATGAAAGTTCTGGGAAACATAAAAGTTCCGCTATTAAGAATCACACAAACACATTTAAAGTTAATGCAAATTTCCATGCTAAAAACATGCCACTTCAAAATGTTTTCCCAGATTAAAAGCCGAGTTTTCAAAACTAAAGCAGCAGCAGCTACAAAAGCGGACGGGAGAATTTTGCTAGAAATAAGCAGGAAACACCTCATGTCTCCTTCAAACAAAACTAAATCAAATGGATTAAAGAAAGGCCAGGAAAATCAGCGGGAAGGGTCCTGACATTTCCAATAGGGGCTTTGAAGGGAAAGAAAATGGCAATTCCTAGAACCCCCCCCCAAAAAAAAAAACCACCAACCCAAAGAAATCCTTTCTGTGACAGACACCTGGAAAGAGGACAAATGCATACTCCAAAATATTGCAGCACTCAGGGAAAGGCAAGAGAAAACCATTCCACTGTTTCCATTCTCCTGACTTGTAAATTCGACCTATCCCCCTCCCCAAACGATTTCAGCATTTTATCTGCAATGTTCCCATGGCTTGTTTAGTTCATGCGGTTTCATTATTATTTTTTTTTTCCAATTGCACTTGACAAAATTCAGAAACCTTTTAGCTGCTGAATATTTCCTTTACTGTAGCGCTGCTCGCAGCGTTCCCGGGAAGGTTCATCTTTTGTGAGAAACAAAGAGTTGGGGAAGGCAGATGGGAGCAGCCGCCCAGCCCCGCTCCCCCAGCCCCTTCAGCATCCAGGGGAAGGGAAAAGTCTCTTGCAGGATGTGACCTTGACGAGGACGCTCCGTTTGCATCTTCTCGGGAAAGCGAAGTTGCATCCTCTGCTCTGGACAGTTCTTTCGGTTTCTGCTTTTACATTCAAATCATCTTTGGAGGGCAGCAGGGCTGGACGTTCAGCACTGAGCCACAGGCAAAAGTGTAACTTTGTGTTCCCCAGCTGGAGGAAAACATTAGGAATACAAATTGGAGACCGAATCGTTTCCTGGCGTTATTTCACTGTAAATTTAAATGGGCCTGGCATTGTGAATCTCTCTCATTTATTTTAAAAGCAGAAAAGATTTATTCTACCCAGAAGTCATCCAGAGTGGGATGGAGAACAACCAGGACTTGGTTTGCTGTTTTCCTAACAACAACCGAAGTCAGGGCTGCTTTTTTGCTAAATTGCAGTGGGGCACTTTTAGGAGACTTTTAATTCTTTTCCAAAGTAACCTCACTTTTTTTCCATATTTCATGAAGCTATCCTACACATCTTCTTCTGACATAACTCCTGGTGCTCTGATGGGCCATTAAAACCCACCTGGGTTTTAAGTAGCAGCTTTGAGAGCCATCCCTGTATTTCTTGTACATGCCAAATGTAAAGGACCATTCATAGGAATTCAGGATATGTGGGCAAATGTGGGGTCAATCTCCTGGTCACAAACAAAGCGCTCCTGTTGAGGACTATTCTCAGACACAAATAAATACTTAGCATTAGCCTCCTCCCTTCTTGAGGTGGAAAAGACAGGCTAGGGAAGGAGAAATGACCCAAAGACAACGAACAGACCTGCCGGAAAGCGGAGCTTACCGCTCATGTTCCTGGCTGGCAGCCCCATCTCCTTACCGCTACTCAAGCTCTACATCTTTGCAGGGTATGCAACTGGCATATGGAATTTTTAAAAGCAATTTTGTAAAGATGGGCTTCTATTTCTGTTCATGCCATAGCTTTTAATCCCGAGGCAGAAACAACCAATGCCTGAGTTTTGCATGCATGCATATGCATTACCTGGAAAAGGCAGGCGAATGTCAGTTTTGGGTTTCTACCAAAATCTTTCCTTAGCTGAGTTTTTCTCAGGAACTGGAGAACAGACAGAAGCAGAGCCCTTAAAATATGTTTTCAGGATTTAAAATGCAAACTGCAGCCTTCCTCCCTTCCCTGCATATACTTGGGGTGAAATTGAACGCTCTCAGTAACTCACAGATCACTGCTAGATGGAGGGCGAAGTGGCCAAGATGGGCATCATACTGCAGAGGTGAATACTAAACCTGGGTACGAACTCTTTGTTGGGTAAAAAACATGTGCGGAGGGAGGTTGGAGCGAAATAAAAGAAGGGACAAGAGATATTCTTGACTGACCTGCTATGGTTTGAATACATGGGCTCCGACTTCTGCTGTGCAGAAAGGCTCCAGCCCCTAGGCTAGTGCTGGATATTAACTACGCAGAAGAGATTTCAGGCTCTGCCTTCAGGATTGGTGCTGGACTCTCTTTTGTCACGTATTCCTGTCTCCTTTGTATGTAACCCATTAGCTTAGGCTGTGCGTAGGGTGTCAGGTGAATATAGGCACGCACATATTGCATCCATAGGCGTGTAGGGCATCTCTGCATTGTCGTGGATGCTCAGCAATTAGCCAGGGATGCTTCTTGTTGGACTCTGTCATACGCGGCTGAGAAATTCAGCTGGTACCGTGACCATCGGATCCACTTGCTTGCTGCCCACTCCCAACAGGAACTGTCCCTAAAAATCTGGTAAAGTTGTAAACAGTACTCATCGATGAACTAAGAAGATGGATATTTGTTCATATGTGTTCTTTTAGATGCTTATTGCCCTAACTGGCTTTTCATTAACTCAAGAGCTCTGCTATTTATTTTAATGTTCCAAGCATTTACGACCATGTAGCTATATCATCTGATTCTGTCTCTATGTATGTTCTAGGTCTTCAACAGTTTATTTTCATTTTCCTAATACTGACTTTTAAAACTATTTGACCAGGTCATACAAATTGCTACAGATGAATTCCGAAAAATCTTCAAGGCTTGATCTTTTCTGGGCACAGACACCTCACTGAAATCAGGGGTTACGTATTCAAGTGTAGAAATCAGATTTGTCAAAATTGTGCACAACAAAATAATGTTCTCCCTTTTTTTAAAACAAAGGAGTAGTAGGCAAAAAGTCACTGGCTCTATTTGTATTTTTAGAATTTCACGTTTCTCTTCCATAGGGTTTTAGTCTAGTTTTACTAAACTTTGGTGTGTGGACAAAGTTTCTCCTTCAGACACAGAGGGGAGAAAGAAAGTAAAGGGGAAAAAAAAAACTCACCTTTTTATAAGTGAACTTCTCTTTTCCTTTACTATTTACTCTGACCCCAAACAATCACTTATTTCTTAACCTTTTAGAGGTTTATATCATCAAGATAGAAAAAGGTATTAAAAGCATGGACAACCATCACTTTTCCATTTGTGTTCTGTTTAGAAGCTTCCAGACTTTGGACCAAACACCCCAGAGATACCAGTGTGGTCCATGTGTGCCCTTCAGTCCTTGACCCGTGGAAGCTGGTTCAGCTCTGCAGACTGGGCACCCGCATCTACTTATGTGAGTTTTTTAATCCTGTCCTTGGGTTTGCTGTAACTGTGATCTGAGCTAAGTGACAGCAAGGCAAAAGGCAGTGATTAATATTGTTTGCAGTGGTAACTGCATTGAGCCCCTCATTCTGAGAGTTCACGAGCAACGGCCATGGTCAGCTCTGCACCACTCAGGATTTGGCTCTGCTAATACACAAGTGAATTATCACACACGCAGAGAACAACAGAATCTGATGGGAAGAAGAAGCCCAAGAATGAAATCAGGCCATAAAATAATGAACTTTCTGCTGGACTGGAAGTGTCATGTCATGGGAAAGAAGTAAACTGAAAAGGCTGAAAATTCAACTCATCTCCCTTCATCAGAAGCGGGGCAGGGACACGCAGGGATGCAGAGCTCTGGCTATCCCTCCTAAACCTAACACAGACCTTCAGGCACCGAAAACACCCTTCAGACTTTTGACATCTTTGGTTTTCTTCTCACATCTTCAGCCTCTATCCTTTGAGGGGGAGAAAAATCCACTTGGTGTTCGCAAATGGCAAAGGGTCTCTACCGACGCCAGCCCCTCCGAGCCTTGGGAACTCCTTGTGCCAGAATGAAACCGCATCTGTTGCCAAGTGGGGAGTCAGTGAAGGATGGGTGAGTGGGGAGATGCCTTCTCAGGCAGGCTGGGCTCTACTACTTGACGAGTTTAACACCCACGTGCTGCACCATGCGGGGTGTGCATTGGCCCCATCATCTGCCCCAGATAGAGTGACTCTTGGGCAGGGGAGGGGGTGGATCAGGGCAGCCTGAGGACCGTTTTGCAATGGATCAGCTGTTCGAGAATAAGGGTAACGATCCTTTTCCAGCGGCGTCTCACAAAAACCAGTATCACAAATGGGCGCCCCGTTTCCAATGAGAGGCTACCTCGGGCTTGGGAAAGCCCAGAGAAGTGGCTGTAAAGGCAAACAATGAATCTCGTCACTGATTCATGGCAACAAGAGCCTACAGAAGTAGCACTCTTAACGAATTTCTCCAAGCTCTTAGAGCATCTTAAGAGCAGATCACTGTATCGCTTGCTTTATGGGTCTATGGAGGATCCGACTGGGTAAGAAATGCACATATTTAAGTTTATGGAAAGCTAAACATAACATTGAGCGCCCAGCTATGTACATGTTTAGTTCTTCACATTATAAGGTGTATTTCTGCCATATGGGGCATTCTGGCTGACCAAACTGGAATGCATTCCGTAATTATTTAATTGCTATAGCAGGATGATACCTGTTATTAATACTATGAATAATAAACAATATGTCTAAAACTATAAACCCCCAAAAGCAAGTCAGACAGATGCCTGGGAAGAAAAAGAGGGATGTAAAAATATATGTGTCTCTAGTAAAGATGAAACACTGACACTGTAGGAGTCAGGGAAGTGGAAAAATTGGGGAAATAACAGTATGGTCCCTGCCCTGTGCTGAATCTACACAAACACACCCCACACGAAATGCTGTCTGTCCTGAGGACTTAAAATTCATGGCTCAGGCTGAGTGAGAAAATGCCTTTACGATGCCTGTCTCTCTCTCTCGTGTCTCACTAAGGGAGGATCTTTAGGGGCAGAAACAGCCAAGCCAGTGGATTTTATCATCTCCAGCTGGATTTTCACCTCCATACCCACCAAGAACAGCTTGCTCACAGAAAGGGTTTGCAGAGGGAGAGAGGGCAAGGACTGCCAGAGAGAAGTAAAGGAGGAGCAGAGACCAATGCACGGG
>NW_009613298.1:72526-74015 GCF_000690535.1 Cariama cristata
CAAGAAGAGAAAGAAGCAGGACAAGGTCTCTGCTCATCTTTTTTTGAGGGAGAATGGAGAGATGTTTTAGGGGGACGGGCAGGGTATAGATGGGCAGGGGCACAGGATGGGAGAAGCCCAGCAGGGTAAGAGGCAGAGCTGGAAATGATAAAGAAAGGTTTGAGTGCTGGAGAGGGTGACATTCAACTCCCCTTTCCCTGCCAGCACTGCGCCGAGCCTGGACCTGACATCTCTGTGGGCAGGTCCTTCACGGGATCCCTGCCCTGGCCACCTCCCCACCTGCCCTACCTCTCGCGTCTGTGTGCAGAGCAAGAGCAAGGACAACATTTTCTCTGTTTTATTTTTATATAACAAAAAAGCGACTTGGATAGAAACCACTCAAGCTCTGCTAAACCCCCCGCTAACGCATCTCCTCTCCTAGAAAAACTCTTTTGCCTTTGCTTTTTACTACCTCCACAAAACGAGTAGCAGAGGTGTCCTCAGTGCTGGAGAGTCTGGTGTGGATCCCTGTCCCTCTCCCCACCACCCCCTGCCACCTCCAGCTCCGGAGGCTGTGGGCCACATCTCCAGCAGCAAAGCCAGGGAAAGTGCTTTAACCCTGTGGATTTTCCCTGTGTGCCTTGGGAGAGGCTGGGAATTTTGGCAATAGGGAGGGGAAAAGAGGAGATGATGATGATGATGGTGATGATAATAATAATAATAATTACCCAAACACAGAACTCCGCATGAATGAACTCTCCAAGGTCACGGGGTAGATGGCATGGAGAGGGGTGGGACAGACTTCCTCCCTGCTCCCTGTCCTCTAATGAAAGATGCACTTTAATGTGCTGATTACATTTGCACCACGTTCTTTTAAGTGCAAAACAAATGCAGAAACTCCAGAGATTTGCTGCACTGCAGAAAAAAAACCTTTACTAAATAATTAGCATAAAGCATCCATTTCTGTATGTAAGTTTTGTTGGGTTTACAATTTAATAATAGTAACAGATCTTGTGTTGTAGGTTCAGGGCATTGGGTTTACACCTCGTCTATAATTTTGTGAAAAATTGTCCAGCAAAATACGTATTTTTTTTATTCTAGTGTGTGGGTGATGACACAAGGAGAAAGAAGAAATAGATCTGACTGGGACAGTGTGGACAGAAGTGCCTGTTCTGGAAAGAATTGGAAGAAGAAGAAGAAGAAAAAGAAGAAGAAGAATAAGAAGAAGAGGAAGAAGAAGAAGAAGAAGAAGAAGAAAGAAACAGATCGCTGCTGTACATTAATTGTACAAGAAATGCAAAATGGCTGAAAACAGAGGAACGGTATTTATAAAGCTGTCTACTTTTCAAAAGATCAAAGGCAGAGGTAGAGAAATAATCCTTTGGATGTGTCTAATTGCAAAGCGTATATTGTAAAAAAATAAATAAATCTCTGGCTCTTTCACTTGCTTCGTGCTCTCTGTGCGGCGTTCGGGCCGCACGGGGCTGCGCAAGCCGTCGCCGGAGAACGG
>NW_009613298.1:74044-74396 GCF_000690535.1 Cariama cristata
CTGCCCACGGCGCGAACACGCGTGTCTCGGAGGAAGGACAAACGTGGAGGAGAGAGCTCCGAGCAGGTCACCAGGCCACTGGCTGTGACACCCAGGGCTGTCACTCTGGGGACACACCAGTTAGTTATCACTCGGTGTTCGCTCAGAGGAAAAAGCCTCTGGGATGCCAACACCCAAGTGCTTTTTTATGGGTGATGATGGGGAGAGGCTGGATCCCCTTGAAAGCTAACTCCTTCTCCCAATTGCTCGATGGCTTGTGGGCTCTGCAGTTTATCCATCCCAAACCGCACCCACCCTCCCTCCAAATCCACCTACTGCTGTCCCCACTGCCCCGGGGACCAGGGCAGAGGCC
>NW_009613299.1:0-11680 GCF_000690535.1 Cariama cristata
CCTCCTCCCCCTGCTGCACTCACCTGGGGATATGCAGAGTTGTTGTTGTCACATATTCTCACTCCTCTGTCCCACTGCAATTGTGCAGGTATTTTTCCCCCTTCTTAAATCTGTTATCCCAGAGGTGCTACCACTGTCGCTGATGGATTCGGCCTTGGCCACCGGCCGGTCGATGTTGGAGCCAGCTGGCACTAGCTACATCAGACGTAGGGGAAGCTTCCAGCAACTTCTCACAGAAACCATCTCTGAAGCTCCCCCACTACCAAAAACCTCACCATACAAACCCAATACACAGGTCCAATGAAGTACGGGGGCCCTATTAAACTTTTGGTCTGCTGGGACTCTGGAACCCAAAGTAGCAGATCTGCGCAGAACTGCACTGCACTGTTTCGTGCAGATATAACAGCTTGTCTGAAGCTAGGTTGCGCATCAGTTTACCATGCAACTATGTCCTAGGACTCTGCCCAGATCAGTTTATCAGTTCTCCAGCACACACTTACTGAGATAGTAGGAGTATATTCAGCTACTTAGGGAAAACTGAGTAGTCTTCTAACAACAGTGAATATTTGAGCTGTGTTTAATTAACACTTATTTTTTAATCTTCATAACTTGGACACAGTCATGTAAAAAGTAATGTGAGCTCCTAATGGAATAAACTTAAACACATGTATTTGCTGAGCATTTCTGGCTCTGCAATAGAGTTACTAATTTGGAGGTCTCTGAATTTATCTGACAATGTATCAGTTTCTAGCTGCTAATAATTCAAGACTGTAATTGACTTTTCCCTGCCACACAAATCTGTAGGACTACTTCAAAGTGCTTCAGCTAGATGATAAAGTTCAAAAATGAGAATACTGTGCCCATCTAATAATTTCTCAAAGGCCCATAAGGTTTATCTAAAGGTTTTTAGAAAATACAAATTTAATTTCTGTGGAAACAATTTTTCACTTTCATTCCCCAAGGTCAGTAAAACTCTCCTTTCAGAATGCAATTGCAAAGTATAAATGCAACACTTTGAGCAACTTTCTATTATGCTGATTCATATTTCAAAATTTGCATTCCACCTTCCCAGCAAAAGAAGTGACAGGAAATACCAGAGGTTAAGCATGAAGTTAACTACAAAATGGCAATTATGGTTATGAAAAGGAAGGCGTGAATCTGATTTGTAAGGGTCAAGATGTGATTTGTGTGGGCATTTCAAGTGGCAGCTAAGGCTCCACATGGCTCCCATGGGAACACACCCTGTCACACCATTTTTAGAACTACGATAAGTCTGCAACATAATGTGGATGTCTTTCATACATTTGAAGTCACTGCCTCCAATTTAATGTTAAAGAATATTAATATTTACAAACGGATTTAAAAAATCTTCAGAGGAAATGTCAGCATTAATGAACCTTCTTCAAATGCTGAGTGGAGTAATTCTCTTAAAAACTATAGGGATCACAAAGTTTGATGAGAAAGTACCTTAATTTTCCAAGTTACTGCCTTATTAGCAGACTTTATCATGATACAAATTTGGCTTTAATTCTTCAATTCATACAAAATGTAATTGAGTTGATGCATGGTGCAATACCAGAATGTGTTAAACCCCAAACTAGTCTCATCAAATTCTTGCCACTTGAAGCAAGAAAATTCCTCAGTTTCCAAGAGAAGCTGCAAGTAAATATCAGGTAGTCAAACTGGCTGCCAATTCATTGATATAATATGAATAGGTCAGTATTTTGATATATGTATGTTTCAACAAGTGATGAATAGTCACCAAGGATACTGGGAAAAATTTCAATCTAATTTCCCCAACTACACTGGCTTTTGCTATTCTATCAGAGACTTCTGCTGCTTGTCAGCAGTGAACTGTAGCTGTGTCTGCAATAATATTTAAAAGAATGGTGTAATTCATACAGAAAATCTGTAATTCATGGAAGATATCAATGCCATGCTAATCTGTACTCACCAATTAAAGACATAAACCACAAAATGCAAACCAAAACCTAATCAAGTAGTTCAGAGTCCTAGAGAATGAAGCATGGAATTTTGTTTTGTATCTTACGTGCTTTCAGTTATTCTCTCTACTACTCCATGAACTTTTCTAACTGCATCTTCATAACGAGTTTAAGGATTTTTTTCCTATCAGACTGTAGTCTTCCCATGACTGCATTACCAAACTGTTAACAATTATTTAAATAGTGTGCTAGAGCAACCACTAGGGCAATGAATTTAACCTGTCTCTGTAATTAAAATCAGAAGAAAAATGCACTTGGAGCAAAACTGCAGTAGACCTCAGGACCACACTGATTATACCTTTGAAAACTCCTGTCCTCTGAGCAAGGTTAATCTAAATCTTAAAATCCTAACCTTAAAATCTTCAAAAAGTAAATGACTAAAAATTGCCACTGTAGTGTCATCACACTGGTTTCCCTAGGGAAAGGCAATGATTTGCTAAGTAGTTACTTTCAAGCCTAGGAATCATGAAAATCTTAATACTTCATCAAGCAACAATGATTTGCCCACTGAACAGAAAATAAAGAGAAATCAAAAATATAATCCTGCAACAGTGAGACTTAAAGAGACTTTGAAAGTTTAATAGTTGCAAATCAAATTAAGGGATTAAAGGTGTTAGAGGAACTTAAATGTCTTTATTGTTGTGTCCAAAATTATCACTCTAGGCGTCTCCGTAAGAATCACTTTAGCATAAATGCCTATGTTTTAGTAACAGCTGTAAAATATGACCTTTTAAAAACACTGAAACAGCTTCTTATTTTTAACTACCCACATCAAATGAGGCATTAGACCTTTCCCACTTTTTATTTCCCTTCTAGCACCTCTTAACAAGGTTTTACAAAGAACAAAGTATAATGGAGTCCTAGCAGGATACTAGATTCAGTGTTTCATTTTAAGAGCAATGCAATTATCCGTATGTACTTATCTCCTGATTTCCTTTCATCATAGTAAAAATGTTTCCATTTCTAAAAAAAAAAAAATTTCTCCTTTGATATCTTTTTTTTTTTTACTTTTTAAGAAATTGATTGGGTTAAGTGGGAAATGCACACTTAAAAATTACTGAATGGGCAGCAGGGTGTTTTGGTTTATGTTTTTTTCTTCAGGGAAACAATACATTGATGTTACAAATCATAAAAGACTTTGCTTTGCATGGATAATTTGCATATGGAAGAACAGGCAAATGCCAATGTGCCATTACCTTTTTGAACAAATCTCAGTTTGCATTAACATCTATAAACCTCTTAGACTGTAAGACACAAGAATGGACTACAATGGACTATCAGTCTCATACGAAGGTCTTACAAGGACCTTCTGAGAAAAGTTGAATGCTATAATACCTCATATAGATTTGGCTCTGTCTCTTCAAAAGACACCACCACAGTACAACTAATAGTGAAAAAAAGTGAAAAAGACTGGGGTAACAGATTGCTGGCACAGACCTCCAGCAAATAACTAATGTTTTGAAGAAAAATAATCATGCCCATCCCAATCCTACACAGTATATCAGAGCTCTTAATGATATTTCGGACATAACTACATCATCTTAATTTAATGTGGAAACTTTCTTTTTAAAAGATAGAAAATTGTGGAGACAACGGAAAGAAGAATAAAAGAGGAATGCTTACTATTGCTTTGAAAAGCAGCAGAGTTGGACAGCTTTAGCTAGTAGAGAACAGAGACAAGAGAAAGACCAAAATGACCTGTCTCCCACAAGTATTACTGAGGTTATGAATATATTGACTCCTGATAATCTCCATCATTTAGGCTCCAGGATGAATTGTTTTTCTTGCAATTGCTTGACGGGGACAGAAGATAACCTCTCAGTCCCTGGTACTGGAATAAATTCCCTGTATGAACTTAAGCACATTGACAGATTAATCATGAGGTCACCTGACTTCTATAGAGGATGAATTATGCTCAGTTTTTAGATAAAGTTCTTAATTTCTGTGAAGTTGTTTCCCTACTTTTGAGATCTCTGGGATTTCACTTTTCCAATGTTTATCCAGTCTTCTCTGTTTATACTGCATCTAAGTTAAGAATTGGTTCTTACTATAATGCAGAAGGACAAAGCAAAGCAAAAGGTGAGCAATAGTTGCTCAAACTCTTGCCTGTAATACAGGTAAGGAAAGATATTCCATTCTAATATTTTTACCCCTAGTTCCTTGCTAAAAATCTGAAAGAGTTTTAATCCTATCATTTCTGTCCACAGCACAAGAGAGTTAAGTGAGAACAGACATTAAAAATAACAAGCCAGATAAGGCATCACTATTTTTTCCCTTAGATTTTGCTCCCACTATATTAATGACCTTAAAACAGAAATCATGTTTATGCCAAGAAACTGATTAGACCCAGGAAAGCTGGTGAAAAAATGAAAAGAAAGAAACCAGATATGGAATTCAGGATGTCTTTTTTTTTCCCTCTTCAGTTCCAAATGCCCCAAAATCAACTTTTGGATTTTTGCTTTCTGCTATATGCTTCATACTAACCTTCCCATATTTTCAAGAGAAAGTAACAAATCTCTTATTTTTCTGTGCTGCTAGTTTTTTCTACTCTGTTTCAGAACTTCTCCAATGCTAAAAGGAAGAAAAGATTGAAGATTAATCATGATAAAAGGCTAAACAGTACACCCTCATACAGAAAAAGTAAAAACTCTAATTTTTA
The DNA here is from genome assembly GCF_000690535.1 of Cariama cristata. Lineage (NCBI taxonomy): Eukaryota > Metazoa > Chordata > Aves > Cariamiformes > Cariamidae > Cariama > Cariama cristata. The sequence goes on from NW_009613299.1 coordinate 4,663, forward strand.
AAACTCTCATTTACTCTCTGATTAAAGAAAAAAACAAGAACAGTTTCCAATGGTTTCCTGACTGTTACATTTTATTAAATAATTGAAGGACAATATATGGTGAATAATTTAGCAATTATTCCGGTCAAGGAGAGCTATTCAAATAGTTTTTAAAAATCTATTTAGAATGCTATAGAGTTGTTAGAACACATTATTTAAGTGATTAGAAGGCATTTGTTTGATGATCATTGACTATATTTATCTAATATGAAATGGATCAACATTCCAATTAACTTCTAAGTATCAGCTTTAGTTAAATTTTATTTTCTGGCATTTCAGAGTAAATCCGAGATAACTTCCTTTCTTTGTCCAGTGCATTTGTTTTATGAGAATAAATGAAGGAGCAACATAGTCAACTGTGATGCTCTATAAGGCTTTCTCTGTATTCTGAGAGAACAAAATAAGGTTAGAGGATGTTCTGTAGTTTTTGTTGGGTGTTTTTTCCGTCCCTGGGAGGGGGTGTGTGAGTATGTGCGCAAGGAAATAAAAAAAAAATAATCAAATTGTACCTGTTAGTGAGAGAATTTCCCAAGATCTAAAGTGCATGTAATTCACTTTCTAATTTACTGCACAACCAGTTAGAATAGTTAGCAATAGCCATCTGCATTTTCCTCCAAATACTGCCCTGCAGAATAAGTGTTGAAGTCAATGGATTTACACTACAGATCTGTCTGGTACATAGTTTTGCAATAAAAAGTTGAATACTGAAAGACAAAGAGTAACAAACAGAATAACCCCACTGTCAAAACATTAACTTGAACAGTAACTTTCAATCATCAGATAATGAAAACCAAAATATACAAAGTAATATACGTTTTCTAATGTGTTTTTTGCCATTTCTATTTTGTTCTCTGTCTTTTCTGACCAGGCTTGGACACTGGAGAAAAACACCTTGGTTACAGAAAAAAAAATTAAACATTCACACAAAAACTCTCTGGTGACCTAAATTCTAGCAACAGGAAGAAGTTCACAAGCTAAACCAAAAATCACAATGCATCTATCCATTCTGAATGACAGAGAATTCTTAAATTTCCCTCTGGGGATAAACACATGCTTACATAACTAGGTAAGTATGAATCAAAATATGCTACTTTAAGTTGGAAAACTGTGCTGTTTAAGTTAGAAACTTAAAAAAACCCCCAACCTCCTGTGTGGGCCAGTATCCTACTGACATCTAGATAGTTGTTTCTAAGAGAACATGGACAATCTGGTATCGATGAAATGAAACTCATGCTGTAAAACACCGACAAAAAACTAGCAGGTTCTAGCATAAACTGATGTAGGCTTCATAATCCTAGGGAGGAAAGTAACCTGACAGCCTCTCAAAAGTCTCAAAAGTGCTGGGTTTACCACGCTGCTGTATTTGCCCCTCTTGAGTTTAATCTCGGACTGTTCACAGATCTACTGCTTCTAGAAATGCGAGTAATGCTGGTGTCAGGAAGTAGCTTCATTTGTCTTATGATACTTAGGATACGATACATATTTTAGGACTGTTCAATAAGTAGAATTATTTCCATATTTATTTCCAAATCATGTCTCCTCAAGATTGACTATGAACCCATGTCTATATGGACTACTGAAGCATACCACGAGAAGCTTCAGGTTACATCCTAGAGGGACAGTATATTCACACAGAACAAAAGAGCACAATACTGCTTTGAACTCAGAATGCAAAGCATACCCATTAGCCTGGCACAGGGCCTGGACTAGTAAGTCTGTCTCAAGAGTAATTAGTTCAGGCTCAGCACCATGTAGACACATAACCTTTATAATGTTGTGTAAACATTAGATTTTTCTCTTTTCAGCAAAGAGAAAGTAACGGTGGCACCTCAAAGACCAGAGAGAACCAGCTGTTCATATGTCAGTACCTGTATGACCTGTTAGTGCCCTGGGTTTACACAAAAGAATGCCTTACTAACAAAAGCCCAAATAATCCGATACCCAAATAGAACCCCATAAAGTTCTGAAGCATCAGTAATGCAGAAAAGGACTGGAACACTGAAAAACACTGTCAGACTGGTATGTCTCAGAAAGGAGATGTTCAACAGGAGTAATACATTAAGGACTAATGTGAATACTGACTTTTCACTGGGAACTTGAGCAGTCAGAAATACTGCGGGAAAGAACACTAAGTGACAGACAATTGCCACTGAAATGGACTTGTGAAAAAAAGGCAACTTGGTCCTCAAGATGTAGGACTCAATACTTCTACAGTACAGAAATCTAAGCAATGGCACTATTTTAAAAAGACACTAGTGACACCTCACCTAAATTGCTCAGGCAAAAAAAAATTCCTGGTCAGAATAAAAGAATTCCAACTAGAGCAGTGGAGTGCAGAGCCTTTACTGAGACAAGAGCACAGAAGAGCAAAATGAAGGCCCAGCTGGGATATGAATTTTGTGATGGAGACAGAAATAAATATTGAAGGGCCCAAGACCCTTACCAGCTATTATGTCCACTATACCTCTGTACTGGGTCTGGTTGGGATGGAGTTAACTTTCTTCATAACAGCCCATATTGTGCTTGGGTTTGGATTTCTGACTAAAATGGCATTGATAACACACCAGTGTTCTGGCTATTAGTGAGCACTGCTTGCACACAGTCAAGGCTTTCTCTCTTTCCAACTCTGTCCCCCAGGTGAGTAGACTGGGGGTGGCAAGGAGTTTAGGAGGGGATAAAACCTGGACAGCTGACCCCAACGGACCAAAGGGATATTCCATATCATATAATGTCATGCTTAGCAACAAAAACAGCTAGGAAGGGGTTTTTTGGAAAGTAACCATTGCTCAGAGACTCACTGCACATCAGTCTGCTTGTGGGAGATGGTGAGGCATTGACTTTGCATCGCTTGTTTTGTGGGTTTTGCAGGGGTAAGGTGTCTTTGCTCTTCTTCTTTCCTTTGCTTACTAAACTACCTTTCTGTTGATCAATGAGCTGTCTTGCTCTTGCTTTTCCTATTCTCTTCCCTGTCCTGGTGGGGGATAGGGGAGAGAGTGAGTGAGTGGCTGTGTGGTACTTAGCTGCCAACTAGGCTTAACAACCACCACCTCCACTACCTCTTCACTGCACCCTGACTCAGTCTGCAAATCACAGGTTGGCACATATCACTCTCTCTCTGTTTGTTCTCTGGTTTTCAGAGGAAAGGAAAAAGCTCTTGACCAGAAGAATGCCACAATATATTTCAGCCGTTTCCTGGGTACAGATGACTAAGGATACAGAACTGCCAGGTACGTGTTTACAGAGTAAATATAAACCTCTGAAAACCTGAAGAATGAACACATACACAGAATTTTCCTAATTTTCATTCCAATACTTCAGCTGGTCTAGTAAAAGTCATTCCTTCTGTCTGGAGAATTCTCTCTTGAGAATACATACATGGCAGGACAAAAGGAGGTAGGAATGGCATAGGCACGATGCATACAAAGTCTTGGTATACACATTTAGCTCAGAAACCCAAAGTGAGAGATTCCAAAAGATTCTCCCCATGGAATTACGGGATGAGGACTGGGAGGGAATTTGTAAGAAGAGGATTGATAAATTTGTGAGTTGGTATTTAACTGCTTTCTGCAAGAGCAGCAGACTGCATTTTATAGCCCAGAGCTGGAAGGAATCTCCTATACAACACACTCCCAAAATAGTATCTTTTTTTTTTAACCTTTAACAGCATTAAACTCATGGGTAAACTTGTATACCTTAGATAGATCACTCAACTCACATGCTTCTCTGTCTTCAGGAAAAAACATTAAATCTAAATTTCCATGAAAGTCTTTCAATATACAAGGTGGCAGAAAACCAATCTGTCACCATTTTTTATAGATAACAACTACCATACAGACAAAAATCTCTGTAAAGCAATTTGAACCAATTATAGAGGAAACAGTGTTACTTCTCCCAAACAAAGGAAATATGAATATATTTTGTTGTAATCAGTGTGAGTAGTTAAACTCCTTTCATTAATTCATAGGATTGTGTTCTTTTTACTGGACTTTAGGCAAACAACCTCACACCTAAGTCACATCTGCTTCAAAAAGCAAAATGCAAAGTGTATTTTGTTCTAATTTATTACCTGCAGTGATTCACATATTACTCACCGCAAGACTCTGGTCCAGTCTTGCTTCAGTTCATCTTCCTCCTACAAGCCTAGAAGAGACAGAATGAATCCAAAGAACCTTCTTCCATTCTAAATGTAGCATAAATGGTAGCAAGAAATTATTTTTGCCCTTGGATAGCAGTACAGGACTGGCAATAATTTTAGCCCCAAATACTACAGAAATAGATTTAACAATCTTGTTCACTTTGAAAACAAAAAACTTCCAAGAGTCGAACCTCATAGTATCCACCAAGACAAAACTTCTGTTACACCAGCACTTTGGATATACTTCTTCTAAGGGTTGATAGTTCTTGTGTTGTTACACAGCATGCAATTTATTTTGGAGTTAGCTTTGTTTTTACATGACTGTGATTACACAGTAAATCTACTGTCCAGATTGCACTAAGTTACTAATGCATGTCAGTAAATTGTTAATACTCTAATACTGATTTGTTAATACTGACCGTAAGAATCAGTAGTTCTATTATTAAAGCAACAGCAAAACATATTTTATCATAGAGGATAACCCACATAAACTTGACTGCATTGCATCACGTGACAGAGGGCCAAAGACTAAGCCTTATATGCTGGAGAAATAAAGGAATTTGTGAAAAAAAAATTTTGTGCATTGCTGCTTTTGGAGGTGTCTGATTGCTTTAGATGTTTTCTGTTCATCATGAAACATTGAATCAGTCAGATTCTATCTTTTATTAAGATAACAGTATTTATTGGAAGGGTGTTTTACACGCACAAAATACTGAATTAGCATCCTTCTCAACTAAGATATAAGGCAGATTCTAGCCCCCTGATAGTGTTACTATATCATAAGAATTGTGGGAAAATCCTGGAGTGTCTTCTCAGCTGACACAGGAGAGTATAAGGCAGGAAAAAACAGTGAAAGCACACTAGTGAAGAACAACATGATACAGTCATGCATTTCTGCACTGACGTTACCTTCACTTCTTGTACACAGTCATAATTCTGCTCTAGGTCACAGTAGAAAGATTCCTGCATACTGCTTACTCCACAATTCTTAAATGTAGTTGTTAAGATGGACACGACAAGAATCTGGTGCAAGAAAGTGTGTGCTATTTTATTAATTATTTCCAAACTTTTATACTATTCTTTCTCATACTTGTCCTGCCCTCATTGGTCCGGGCTCCTTGTTCTTTAAGTCCATTGGCTCTTCACACCTGCACGTCCACATATTCTGCTTCCCGTTCTTCTGCTTGTTTTGCACATCAGCATAACAAAACTATCCAAGTTCGTTATCTCGCAGTTTCTCACGGGTACAGGACAATCTGGTCAACTGCCTCATACTCTGCCAAGGAATCTGTGGACCCGCCACAGTTTCCCACAATTCCCTCTTTTTGTATTTGTACTACAAAGATAGCACTGACAGTCCGCTACAGGGCCCTTTGCAACAGGCTGACCAAACAAGGCATCATGAGTAGCACAATTACAACAATTATTAAGATTATCAGTCCTGTCTTCATGAGAGATAACAGCCAACTGGACAATCCCCACTCGTTCAGCAGATTATTTAACCAGTTCAACCCATCAGCAACTTGTAATTTGTGAACTCCTTTCAAAAGTTGAATACTTTTGTGTATGGACTCACTATGATCAGACAAATTCATACAACAACAGGCACAGAAAAAGACCATGAAATGTTAGAAGAAGTATAGTTACACCAAGCAGTAGCATTTCTATATACAGGCAGTGATGCATTAACATTCTGTCCTTTTCTGGTCGTATTGTAAGTGTACACCATCTCAGCTGTTAACATTGACCCTTGGTTTAGAACGATTACAGATGGGATGTATAGGTATAGGATACGGCCACTCATCCAAAGGCAATCCCACCAAACAGGAAGAAGAGGGATTTGTCAGGATTTGCAACAGAAAGGCACAAGATATCCTGGTGGGTCACATTTGCTGAGGTCACTCACACATTCTTCTTGGGTTGTGGGACCATCCATCCTTCAGTGGGCAGAATCACCAAGCACGGGGCGGACACAGTGAGCAGGCACCCACCGTGGGCCATTACCTGTTGAAACACAAGCATATCCTCGCCCCCAAGTTAGTAGGTCACAGGGGGTCTGACCACTGATCTGTCTGCAGATCTCGAACCTTGACTTTAACCGCAGAGGAAACCCCACTGGCGTTAGTCAAGGATCCGAAATGACGTGCTATTGAAGGCTCCTGAGCCTCATCAGAAACCTGTAAAAAATTTAAGACATATGTTACTTTGTTCAATCAGGCTTCTGGAGACTCCCCTGTTACTCCCCCTTTTTGTTTTTGCTACAGTCACTTTAAGACACCATGCATACATTCGACAATGGCTTTCTACCTAGGGATGCCAGTCACATTAGTGACATCCCATGATTGTAGGAATGAGGATACTTTGGCAGACACATAAGCTGGACCACTGTCTGTCTTAACTTGCTGGGGGACACCTGCAACAGCAAAAGCTCTTTGCCAATGGTGAATAGCATCCCATGCAGCTTCACCTGTGTGAGCAGTAGCAATGACAACCGAAGAAAAAGTATCAACAGAAACATGAACATATTTCAGTCGACCAAATTCTGACACATGGATAACATCTGTTTGCCATATTTGGAGAGCTTGTAGCCCCCTAGGGTTGGTCCCATAAAAGTGAGGGACATGTTGACCCTGGCAGTCAGGACATGCAGCAATGGTGGCACAGTCTTCGGAATTTGTCAAATGAAATTGCCATCTTAGGGCTCGATATCCTTGATGGAAAAAGGAATGAGACAACACAGCCCGCTGTTTAACGTCTGGGGTGGGTCCCATGGCTACACCAGAAACTAAAACGTCTGCTCGTGCATTCCCTTCCATCAAAAAGCCCGGGAGGGTCGTATGGCTC
>NW_009613300.1:0-13144 GCF_000690535.1 Cariama cristata
TCTGGCTAAGACTCTTTAGATTAAAGCCACACTACATTTTATCCCATCCTCAGTTTGAGGCCCATGCATGCTTGAACTGCTCTTCCTTATTCTTTAAAGCTTCCCAGGTTAAGTAATTTCTCCTTTCCCTTGACCTCCTGGAATGTAGGTGTAAGCAATTCTCCGTCTTACCCATCACTTGTCTTTGTAAATTTTCAGACTACCCACTTTGTGGAGCCAGTCACAGATGAGCAAATCTATGCAAATATAGCTATACTTTGTGCAGCTAGCTGTGGTGTAGTTAAAACTATATGGCACCAGGCACAAACCGATGATATCTCCTGGACTGTACTGGCTTTGTGCAAAGACCATCCAGGTACATCTGCATTGTGCTCCCAAGATCACCATGGACTGCCCCTTCATACTTTTTCATGCTTAATTGATTGAGGAAACAAGAACACAGCAATATTGCATTCGACTCTGCATTAGCGCCACGCTACTCTTCAACTAGGAAGCTTAATGCCATTCCTAAAATAATACACTTCCATAAGCAAGGGTGCTATGTATGGGATGTGCTGGCCAGAAACTTCCAAGCTGGTGGCCAGAAATATGCTCTTTCATTATCTGGGGCATTCCAGCCCAGTACTAATTCAGATAATGGAAGCTGTGACTGAAATACTTACTGTTCTCCAATCGTATTGTATGACATACAGTTCAATACATTCACTAAAAATCCTTGTAATGGAGCTGCTATTTCCTTCCATATTGTTCTTGTTCTTTCAGTATTGTGCATGAGGGATTTTCTCAACTTCCCCAAAAGATACATATTAAACATTTGTTTGCTGTCACCTCAAACTTAGCATCATTAATACTACCTGAAAGTATTGAGATGGAGTTTTCTTTACTTTGAAAGTGATTTTTCTAATAATTTTTTTTAATTGATTTAAATAGTCTTTCTATAGTATCCCTTTATAGACAACCTTAAGATAGTTGTGTTTGACATATCAATTATTTTGTATATTTGCATGTCACAAAAAAGGTGGATGAGAAGACCCCCCAAATACATGAATGAATGTGAAATATGATGAAAACAACCAGTAAGAGTTGTTTATAATTGCTAAATTATTGTATGCTTGTCATTCTGTAAGAACTCTGAGGCTTTTCATTGGGGTAGAAAGAATACTGAATGACATGCACATCAATACGAGAATTCATTAATTCTTAATGACAAATGCATTAAAAAACTTACAATGATTTACAGAATCAGTCTATGTGCAACTCATAAAAACATGTAAGCCTGAAGTCCTCTCTTGATGTGGATCAACTGTTTGCTGACAGGTTGCAGCACATACTCTTCAGTCTAAATGCATACGGGAACTGTTAACCTTAGCAACTGCTCTCTAACAACCAAACAATAACCACGCTAAAAAGCATCCTAGGAAGGAAAACAGCTGTGTCAAGGTTGGTTGGAAAGAAAGGAGTTTCTGGAGATACAGAACATTTGCAGTAAGAGAAAGGGTGAAATATAAACTAGGATAGGGCTTTTGGGGAGAAGAGTAAGTAGAAAATCACATGATTTTATGAAAGATATCTTCTTTAGTCAAAGGATAATTCATAGAAGAGAAAGATAAATAACAACTGAAGTGTTTAGGAAAGAAAGACCAGGGATGCTCCAGAAATTCTCATAAGCCAACAGAAGAAACGGAGGAATGAAAATTGAACTAAAATTTACATAAGTATAGGAGAAGGCATCAGAAAGAGAGTGAATTTTTTTTTTTTTGCTAAGTGATAGCTATATTGCCACAAAACCATCCGTGCTCCAGGAGAAGAAAGCTATTTCACATTACAACCTTGAGATGTAACAGCAGAGATTATCCTAAGAGCAACAGTCTTCATAGACTTTAACATTCTAACCCCGGGGATAAGTAACAACTAATAAATAACTGCTAATATTAACACTGTGTCTATTACTAATTTTTATCCTTCAAGTTTCCCATAGTACAAGAGCTTTCCTTTTCATATACATCTATACATGACACGAGCTGTATTTTAGTAGATTTTTGGGTTTTATCTATTTAGTAAATCTGAACATTTAAATAATATTAAACAAAGTCATAGTGGAAAGACCTACAGTTTAGATTAATTCTGCAAATATCTCAGTATCTTCTGGCAGTTCACCTACTCTGTCACTGCAAAATATGTGTTCGTATTGTAAAAAAAGACAGCAGAAAGTAAGTCCGAAACTCTGTCATATACTTGGTCACTGCCTGGAAAGAATAAGGAAGTGAAGATGTTAAATGTTCTCTGATCCCTCTCTCACATCTTACCTAAAGGATCATTGAGATCCATAAGCTGTTTCTAATTAGTTGCTAATGACCTGAGAGTTGTGCAAGTTTAGCATCTTCTGTATCTCATTTGATTTCCCCTTTGGGCTAAAACAATATCAAGAGGGCTAAAATGAAGATAAAATACACCTCTATGATCCCTCTGGTTATTGGACCAGAGACATAAATACAGGAAGGGCTAAGGGGAAAGACCATCATCATCATTAGTTTTATACCCTGCATTAGAAAAAAAAAATTACCGAAGTGATTGTATAACTATAGAGCCTATTCCTTTACTCTACAAAATTCAGAGTCAAGTCCATGAATGGAAGGGAAGGGTTTGTGTTTAGTCCTTTGTGTCTAGAAGAAGGTTCTTAAAACTCTTGAAAAGGATTGCTTTAAAGAAGTTACATCTTCCCTAGAAGATTCAGTGAGTATTAACCAGCTACACTACAAAGAAGAAAAATATCTCAGCAACAACCTGTTTGAGGTGTGTTTGAAAAAACAAAATGATAGAGGATCAAATTCACATTTTTTTGTTCATTAATTACTATTTGGTATCCTGAACAATTTAGCAGTTCAGGAAGGGATCTAAGTATATATGAAATTGGCACTGATTTTAGAAAATGCATAAAACCCTAGGTTTCAGAGTTAATTAGCTAAACTATTAAACTAATCAAATTGCTGAATTTTTAAATTTAATGACAGTAGTATTTCTGAATACTGTGGCTACATACCTGTTTTCTATTTTCAAATAAATGCAGGGAAGGTAATGTTAGTCTTTAGTAATCCTTAGTGCAACATTTTTTATTTGGTTTTTAAAATTTGGACTCATTATAGCCATATAATTGGTTATACATCACACTAAGAACTCATTCAGTTGTAAAATATCTCCACATATTTTAACTAAGAACTGCCTCAAGGTGATGAAATAGCAGCAATACAAAATTTCAGGGTTGTAAAGCAAGACAGAAAGTCTCTTTGAAGAGCTGTTGAATCTATAAATCTCATAAACACTCTAAAATATGCCTTAAAATAAAGTGACCAAACTTGTCATTTAAAAGGAAAAAAGTACTGACAATATGCCATTACAGCATATTGACTGAGAGGGTAAAGTCACCATGATTAAAATGGAGCAATTCACTTTGAACTAACTCTAGTTGACTCCTCTAATGTGCCTGAGGATTGTCTGTGGCAAGCCCAGAGGAAATCTTTTGTGCTTCAGTTAGCAATAAGTCTTGCAAATCATTATTCTTTCAAAGACTAACATAGATAACCAAGGATACCAGTAATATTTGGGCTTTTGCTTGTACTTGAGCCCCTAGGAGTCCAAGATACTATTTAAATACACGGACTTTTAAAGTTAGATTTCTATTATATGATTTATGCTATTTGCCCTTCTTAAGACATAACTAGGAGTGTCTCTGACTGAAAAAAACAGAAGTAGTGTTGTTCAATAATCCACCAAATGTAAGAAAGAAGAATAAAATTACTCAAAGCAATTCACACAGTCTGAAATCCACTAAAAACAGTGTTATCAGTAAAATCTCCCGAAAAACTGTTCTTTTTGTTGTTTCAAAGGGACTGGCCACACATTATTACCTAGTTTTGTTTTGTTTTCTGGAAATATCAAGCAATCTGTTACAACCAGCTGTTCTGTAATCCTTCAGTGGCCGAGCAGTGGTGGGATTAAGCAGCCCTTGTGATTCTTGTACTTCTTGCTCTGCACTGATAAACATGCAACTTCCATCACAAGCATACAGACTGATGCCTGCATATCTTGTTACACACACTGTAAGTAGCAACCGGATAGTCTATTGCTCCTTCTAGGGAAACAACTGCTTTTACTTAGGAAGTAATCTTGCATCATATTTTTACAGGTTAGTTACTACTACATTTTTCATTTCTATACTTTAAAAAAAAAGAATTTTTTATCTTTGTGTGGGAGGAATTCCAGCATTCATGTTACAAGGAGTCAATTAAGGTAGGTAAAACTTACTTTAAAAACTTAGCATAGCTCAGACTTTGACTATGCTAGATTTCCAAAGCCCAGAATGAAATTTAGTTGCATATGTGGAAGTATAATAAACAAAAGAAAAGACATATTACGGATCAATATAGCTGCAATAGTACCTTTGTTCCATGGACTCCAAATAGCAACATCATCTCATATACACCCCATGGATGAAATAACACTAGATTTCCAGGAGCCTATCTCCACACAACAAGCAATGAGCGAGGCCTATACTTATAGATTTATCCTATTCAAACATATTGGGCTTGTAGAAGTAACTTATCAGTCAAAGATAGGACTCCATTTAACGCTGCTGCAACATTAATGTTGTAGTTTGTCTCCATTTTTCAGCTAAATAGAGGTTTTCTTTTTCACATCACATAAAGTCTTCAACCAGCTCAAGCCTTCTAATAAATCGTGAACTCTGTTACAGTATATCTTCTATTACGCCGCTTGTTACTTTAGTAAGACAGGAAATTAAAGCAATAAAACACTTTCAAAATGATAGGGTACACTCAGGCAGTCATTTTTCTTATATTCCAGTATTATTCTTCAAAAGACCTTTTATGATACTAATATTAAATTCTTTGAAGAATCTGTTGAAAGTGTTGAATTTCTAAGATACAAAGCTCAAATATTGCATCTACTCATGAATTTATTAAAACTGGGAATGTGGGATGGAATTAAAAAAAGCACAAAATGCAATGCAGCTAAATAATATATGACCTGATACATTTTAGATCCACATTAGAGAGTACATTGTGTGGAAATTTGATTTAATGCTAAGGAAAATCTATTTTGCTTTTGTCTCACCTTACGTGGCCAAATGCACACCAGATGTGGTCATTCATATAGAAGGCTGGTAACTGCACACTGAAGCACAGAAAACCAGACAAATACTATAATGGTCACTTATTCAGCATGCTCACATAAAGGAAATTGAATCAAGCTTATGAAACTGTGCATTCTTTATTAACCCCCTAGAAAAAGGTCACATTGACTGCTCTTCTAATGGAACGCACACTAAAAAGATTGAAAGAGATCATGTGAAAGAAAAGCATGGAAAATGCTAGGTCTCCCGATGAAACATTTCCAAAATGAAATTAATAAAAATGTTGAAACATTTATCTCATTGTTAAGAACTAAATACATGTAATTACACATATTTGGAGAAGGAAAAGGTAAAAGGAAAAAGGGAGAAGGAAAGAAAGAAAATGAAAGAAAGAGAATTAAAAAGAGAAAAAGGAAAAAGAATGAAACTAACCTAACCTACCAAAGATGATGCTCAATGTCTGTTAAGTATTCATCATGATGTTGGATATATGGTAGAAGTAGATTCCTTGTTTATCAAGTGGGCTGAGTGAAGGTGTTCAATTAGGAAGCCTCAGAGAAGAGTGAATGTTCACTATGTAAGACCTGATTTCTCTGTGATTTTAAGTTCTATATTCACTTTTAGTTTCACTGTAGCTATCAATTACTTTTCCAGTTTCATTTGATCTATTTTATAGAGATTTTAAACAACCTCCAGTGAGAGTTCCAATTTAGTACATGGACACATTTAGCAGTATGTAACAATACATGGTTAGCAGCTACACCATTGCCATTCTGATCAAAATTTACAGGTTCAAATTAAAAATAAATCTTCTACTTCTTCTATACACTAACACAATGGAAATAAAGTCTAAATACATGAAATACTGAAGGTAAATAGGCTATTTCGTCAATTCCCTCTAGTTCTGCAGTGACCACTTTTTCCTTCTCTAGCACAATTTTTCATTTATTATTTTTTTTTTCATGTGTTTGGCTAGAAATTAACTGGGCCAAGTCTAAGATAAAACCACTCAATAACTTATGCTTCCTTTCTCATTTTTGACACACTTCTTCTCTGTTGGAATTCCAAAGCAATCAACTACCTGGGGATATATACTTCTCCAGCGATCTCCCCTCCACTATATCAATTAACTCAAAAGCAATTTTGGATACCTTCCAATGCACTACCACCATCTGGTCTCCCTTAAGCCTCACAAGCTGGAGTAGACTTGAATTGGTCAGAATGATGCTAATTTTCTAAATTATTTACAAATTAGGCATGTTCTTACTCTGTTTCCTTTCTTCAATTTGTTAAGAAATTTCCTAGTGACGTAAACAAACCTTGGGAACCTTTTTTAACATTTAAAACAAGTCTCAGAGCCTGCGTGGGGATCACTTGACTCACTGCAGTGTGACACTCTGCAAGAGTATGTCCCTTACCATTCCAATGGAGGGAACTGTGAAAATGCCTTTCAGCTTCCACATAGCCTGTGAATCTGGCTCCGTGAGACAAGCTCATCAAGCAAAAAGACAGCCCATTGGTCTTATTTGATATGGAAACAAGCTATGGCTGGCCCAAAGAGATGGAAGGTAATTCTAGACTTAGTAATGTGGAGGCACCCAGGAAAGTCAATTTTCAGGGTTACAGAGAGGTCCACCTTCAAAAATTAATAAAAATATAGTTTTGTTCTCTTTTTCCCATCAAGAGAACACAGATCTCCTCTGTTTAGATTCTATAGCATGTTTACCACTTGATGCACAAAGCAATGTGACTAAAATATGTCATATGATACACGTTTTCTCTCTCTGCCTAGGAGAACAAGTCTTCTCAACATAGAAGCTCTTCTGCATTTATAGGGAGGGAGAAAAGAAGAAAAGTAGAAGTCTTCTTACTTTATCCCATATTCCACTTAAGGTATTTTTGTTTGAGACGGCAAGGAAATTTTGCATACCACAGACTGACCTTGTGTACCTCCCTGTCTGTTCCCAGATGACTCTAGGTTGATGTCCTTTAGCTTTTGCTCCTTATTTTTGCCTCTTCCTACTGTCATGTATAATAGATTAGGAATCTCTTCATAATTACCAATCCCTCAGGGCCAGTGTGTCTCCTACCACCAGATCTGAAAACTGCACTTTAATTATGCATTCAGAATTGGAAAAACAACTGTGAATATAACATCACCGGTAAAAATACGGCATAAAAGATCTATGAGAAAAATTTGCTCTGCCACAGCTTTGGCTCTAAATTCTAACAGCTACAACCTATAAAATTTCACAAGTCCAAGTCCAGCACTGGGGATTTTGTTAGGGGGAAGACTCTGCTATAGGGACTTATTGGAAACCCTGTAACTCCTTGACTCATTGCTAGAAAATCTAGAGCTCCTAGGGATCCTCCCATTGGCTAGTACCCTTATGTCTTGGTACAGGGGAAACTTGAGAGCCTTTTCTCCTAAAATATGGCATAATCATTGGCCATTACCGAAAACTCAAGTTTTGAAAATCAGTACTGTGCATGAGTGCAGGTATGCAAAAGTGTATGTATAAATATGTGCATTTAAGTGTGTGTATGTATGTGTGTACGTGCGGATGGTTATATTTACTGCTAAGCGTCACAAGCTGTGAAAAATCACATTTCTTGGGTGTTCTTTTTTCATAGATCTACTTGGAAATTCCTTGTAAGAGCTGAGCACTGAAAAACTTATCCATGGCTAAATATGAAGATATACTAAAAAGAAGACTGATTTCTTAACATCACTATGTACCACATTCCATGAAAAGATAAATCCTAACTGAAATTTGAACCCAAAAAAGGATTTGTGTTCTATCTCCAAAAAAGACTGGACTAGGAAAAAAAATCTCAGAAAATCTGAACCAAAAACAGGAATGAAAACTGTTAGAAATAATTCATAAAATAAACTAAATGTGAGCTATGCCCCTCTGGTTTGCTGGGGTAATATGAAGGCAGGGACATTCCCTGTTCAGAGCAAATGGCTGTGGGCAAGAGGATTCTTGGTTTTAATCCCCACTGAGCCAAGCACAGGCAAGTCATTCAGCTTCCCTTTGCTTCAGTCAATCCAGCTTAAAACCACAAAAAGCAGGACCTCAGTGAAGCCCAATGCTGCATCTACGCCAACCTATCTCTTGGGTAAACAGACTGGAAAAAAAAGTGTAAGAAGCAGACTATATAAAGGATGGGAAAAAACGGTTCTTAATAGTTTGCAAGAGGTTGAACAGAGGCCAAATATAACACCATGCTGATAGGGAACATTCTGTAACAGAATTTGAGATGTTATACTAAAGTAGGTTCATTTGCTATTGAGATTTCTCAATTTAATTATATTGTACATTGCATAAAATATTTATTGTATTTTGATAATAATTTACAGTCAGGAATTAGGACCCTTCCAGAGTGACAAATATTGTAAAAGTACATTAGTAACTTAAGGCATTATAATTTTTAAAATACAGGGATTTCTTCTCACGTAAAATGAATCAACAACACAGCTGTTCAGTGAATTTCCCTCTGCTTCCAAACATTTTACTAAAAAGATGAATATGAGAATAGAATCGACAGCTTTAGGGTGTGATACACAAATAAAAGATAATGAAAACTAGAATTAAATTCATGGGCTGCATTTGTTTTCTCTGCATGCTTAATAGAGTCTCCCATTGTTAGGGACTCTGTAAGTAATCATAGATTTCTTATTTAGTCTACTGGAATGAAAAGTGAGGTACTATGAGGATTAAAATGACACAAATTAAAAAATAGATAAAATACACATGTATGGGCTACTCGGTTGGTATTTTTTTCTGCCAGCATGTAACAAATTATAGATGAACTAAATATGTCAGAAATCATTCTCTTTACAGCATTATGCATGGAGTTGTCAGTTTTTGCCACTGAGCTTTGTTGATTTATATCAAATACCTAATTTAAATATAAAAGGGATGGTTACATTTATTGCACACTTGAGTATTTAGGAATACCTATTGATATTGCAGCACTTCTTTTTCTTATTCATACAAAAGTAATCCATACAAATAAATAGGAATAATGCTGATCAGCAGAAGGAACTATGGCCATTTTTTGCTTTTCAGACACATTTCATTATAGGCTGTAAATAAACAGAGTAGTCAGTGTATACTACACGATACTAATTCTAAACATATACCCTAATTGTCTTGATGAAGAAACTATTAGGTGAGACTGTTCTATGATAAGCATTAGGTCAGCACACATAATCATTCCAATGTCTCTTTTAACTTGAGAAAGCATGCTTGCACTCAGAACACCTGTGCCACAGTTTACTTAATGAACATGTATTAAAAGATACTATTCTGCCACATTTTGTAAATAAAACTTTGGACTGCTGTAGTGTCAGTAAACAATTGGATTAAATGACTTCGTTACAACACTGATAGGACACCCTTGCAGTAGGAGTCCAAGGATTCCGCATGCTTTGAATTCTTTTTTCTCCTATCTGTTGGAAAATCATTGTAGGTCAGTCATGAAAAACTGTCTCTTTTTCCCTCCAAGGAAAGCAGTGAGGAAAAACAACTAATAGCTGTGTTACGACACTGCACTGGGAGCAATGGGTTTGGAAGGAAAGGATGTGAAACTGGAGTGTGGACAAAACAGTTACTATCCCACCAGCATGGTTCTATGGGAATCCATTACATTGATGGCTGGCACACACTTTTATCACTGACTTGAGAGAAGTGAATGAAATCTAACTGGAGAAAAAGCCATTATCTAAGAGAAAAATAAATACACTAAAAGATAGGTGTTGTTTGGTACACTTAGAAGTCTGCCAGCAAAAGTAAAATGAACTTGAAAAATTATTTCTAACTCAAGAAAAAAAAACCCTTTGTTTGGACCCATTAACAGATCTCATACAAAATCTCGGCTCCTTAATCTGTAAACAGATAGAAGAAGAAACTCCATCCATTTCTTCATGTCCAGTCATCATGGGATTTTTGAGAAAGATGTGGAACCAAATATCCCAAGGTCATAGAACCAAAACTGCTTAGTCACAACAGAGAGGAAAAAAAGCCAGCTCCTCTGCTGCCGGGAATCTGGAAATGTCATGCCTGCCAGATACTCTCTGGGACTTCAACAAGTCCTAAATCAGAGAATCTCAAAGAAATCTGAAAGCTTTGACCAAAGTTTGCTAGGGTTTAATCCTAGGGTTTAATCTTTCACAGGAAGAAAACTTCATGCTAGAAAGTTGAAAATGCTATAGACTTAATTAATTCTGTATAAATAACTCCATCACTTCTTCTCCAAGACTCAATATTGGACATAATTTAAAATTCAATTTTTGACTTTTTTTTTATTTAAATGCAGGGCTATACTAAATGAGAGTCATATGAAATAAGAAGTAATTTTGAAGAACTGTCCTAACAGATTTGGTTCCAGTGGATCCAAAATCCTACTCCAGGTTCAAAGATTAATCAATTCTCACACACTTAAGTCTGAATTTTGGGAGTCATACCTCAAGGTATGCTTTCAGGAGACACAAAATAGTATTTTGATTTGGTGTAGTCATAGTTCTGCCCCAAAAATACAACAAAAAGTATTCTGGTAAATGTACGCTAGAATGTATTTCAATAATCAAATGTGTAAAATATGACTAAATTATTTGGATAGTGACACAGCACAAAGGAAACACAACCTTCCTTCCTTTCCTTTCTCTTTTTAAACTCAGAGCAAGACGGAACAGAATTACTGGTGAGGATGAAGAAATACAGTCATGCCTGCTAAAGATGCCACATGCAGGCATCTGTAACTGCTTATTTATCTTCCATTCTGGATTGGTGAAGATGAAAGGGTTAACAAATTAGGACTAAAAGTAACTTTTCTGTTTCTAAATCAGATCTGTTCAGACACGCCACATGCACTTGTTCTCATCAAGTATTAACTGGATGACAAGCTTGAACTTTTAACACTAAACTCTTTTGAGATACGGGAGAGCAAAAAAAGGTCACAACACTTCCATAAAACTGAAACATGTAAATTTTTCACAACATCATCACTCAAAAATGACTCCCCTTATTTTCTTCGACCTTTCCAAAATAACCCTCCATTGATCTAACACTAAGAATGAGGAATAGCAACTCGAATGTGCATTTCCTCCCCCCTGGAAGTTTAAATGGGTGAAAATAGGCCTTGGAATACAGTAGTTCACGTTACCTTCACTTGGGAGGAGTTGCCACCCAAACTACAGTGCAATAGCATCTAATCTGAATTCACAGGCAACAGCCACACATCACCCAAGAATAAAATTGTGTGCTTCAGAAAAAGGAAAAGGTAGCTATCTCCTTTTCTAGCTCCTTGCAGAAGCTGGATGGATTACTGCTTGCAGATAGGGCTTTGTGTCAAATGAATGACAATGACAATCAAGAGGTAATGGGTAAAAAATAGGAGTAAATTTGTTGCTGCATCACTGCCCTGCATCAGAAATAGGAGATTGTTATAAAAATTTGTCTATTGCAAATTAATGAAGTTTTCAATTTATTCAAGTTTCTGTGAAGCTTTTTTCAGGTACAATGCTAACGGTTAAATAGCAAGTATGCAAACTGCTGGATATACACTTGAAACAAAATAAATTAATATTTACAAAATGAAAAAAATAATAAAAGCCTGCATTTAAAAAAACATCACTGTTCAGAGATTTTTTGGCTTGATCCACAGCACTGCATTTTCTTCCCCCAGTACCTAGCTTTACCTAGGATTATGGTAGAGTGGCTCATCATTATGGTTCTCACTTTCAAATCAACTTTTGGTTCACTTTCCTTTTGTAATTTTCCCATTCCAGTGGAAAAAGAAGGGGGAATATGGATGTGAGTATTTAATTTGCTTGACGTTTCCTGTTGAATAATATGATAGCTACTGAGTTTTAGGTTGTGTTCATGAATGAAATAAAATGGTCACCTAAAGACAAGGTAGATGTAATATTTCAATCCCTGAACTTTTCCAAAGAGTTCTAACTTACTCTACCAATATGGGCTTTAACTATCTATATAAAAATCCTGTAATTTTACAGCATTTTCAGTGCTAATTTAAAAGGGAGATTAATACATATTCTGCATTTGAACAACAACAGAAATGAAAAAGTACCTTTGCAGGACTGTAACTGACCGGTGACTTCCTGGAACACAGCGGTATAATTCACACTGTGAATTAAGTGTGGGGGTGCTAGAGATCTAAAGCTCACGGCTAGAAATCTAAAGCTGGACTAAAACACGCTATGATTTTGGTAAAATTTTTACTGAATTTCACTAAATCCATCAAACTTTCTACCAGAAATCAGCTAGCAATACTTTAATGATTTTTTTTCCTCAGACACATGTGCCCATCCCCCTACTTCTTCCAAGAGGGAGACTTTCTTTTCTGAACTTACAGGACTCTAACAATGAATCCCCTACTGCATGCACTTGTAATAAACTACTACCTCTCTGTGTTCAATGTCACAAAACACTTTTCAGACTCTAATTAAGATCTCTGTGACCAACGCAGCCGGAGTAGCTCCTGCTCCTCCAGAGCCGCCCCATGGCCCCTCTGCCCTGGGCCAGGAGCGCCAGGCCACGGCCGTGCCATTAGGCTGCACTGCTCTGTTTCTGAGAGAAAATATTGTCATTGGCAGTTTACTGTACAAACATCAGCCCCCGGCTGTTTTGCCACAGGTCCAGCCCAGAAAGCTGAAAGGAAAAATCAACTCCTTACCTCCTTGCGGCTTTGTGTGAGGAAAGAAGCGGGCGGCTGCCCTGAGGGGTGCCGGGGTGGGAGGGCAGCGCTGGGAGCTTGGGGTACTCCTGGGGTCAGCCCTTTGCCACACCTGGGGAGCCCTGGAGGGAGGAAGGCCCTGCGGAGAGCCCCCTCCCCGGGCCCTGAGGAAGCGGTGCCACCCAGAGAGACCGGTTTTGTACTAATTTGTTATCTGGATGTTTTAATAAAACACAGCCTCAGAGAACAAAAGCTTTCTGGAGGTCGTTTTTTGTTCCCACCATGAAACAA